>NC_047503.1:39941069-40061344 GCF_902827115.2 Pseudochaenichthys georgianus
CTCCATGCAGAAGCCTCTTCGGTCCAGCTGTCTCCTCAGGCCATGAGTGACTCCTGAGACAAACCCACTATACTCACCCAACTGCAATTATTATATCAGGTCTCCAGCCCTTTGTTTTGAGGCTTTGAATAATGTTTTTTTGTGTTTGTTTGAGAAATTATGGGTGTCCGGTCTGCAAAGAGGGATTTCCTTTTACCTGGGATAGAAAATAGAGCGACCACAATGCTTCCACAATGCTTTTGGCTTCTCCTTTCTCTTACCAATACCTCATGGTGCAACCTGACTCCCCTCCTATTTCAGCTGTGTGTTTATCTAAGCGTCTCCACGGGACAGGCGGATGGGATTCTTTAGTGGACATCCTTTCAGTTCCACTATGAGAAAAAAAGACAGGATTCCCATGCAATCCATTCTCCACACACACCCAGCAACTGGCAATTACACACATGGCACACAAAACATGTATAGACAATGTATAACGTGTATACAATGTGTATATAAAGAAATAAAAGAACAGGTGATCATATTAATAAATGATACGTATCAAGTACTTAAGATAAAACGTTTTCCTCTTAACCTACAATAGACCAGTTCAGGAAATTGTACCAATGCAGATAACTTTTATTTATCTTTTTGAAAGTTGTGCAATGGCATTCTGTACGTTTTTCGCCTCATGCGTCATCTTTCTCTTGAAATTCAGCACATTGGACAGCTCAGTTCTTAAGTGCCTGGCTTTGCCTCAGTGACATAATCCTAAACATTGGGTCACACATGCAGAGGCCTTAGATCATATGTCTATAATTTCCCACAAAGTGGTCTGAGTCCTTTAAAAAGGAAGGATAACAACCATGGAATCGTCCCCTCCTTCTCCCTCCAGCCAAATATAGCTACAACTCTCATGTGTATTTGGTTCAGAATTGATTAAGCATTTTTAATTTATATCCGATGGACAGACAGTAATTTATCAGGGAATATAACTTGTATTTCTTTGTCATTATGTGGAAGACAGAGCCTGTATGAAGCTCCATTTATCCCTGTGACTTTTTGTTTACTCCTGTAACCTAATCTGAGGCCTCCTGTGAGATAAGATCAGTGAAGGGGACGGCTTTATACTCCTACGTGACACTGAGCGTATCTCTCAATCAACTGCTGGATGATAGCAGACCTGACTGACAGGGTTTAAAACTGAGGGTCACTATGCTGGATTCGGGGTCGGAGATTTATCATGGAAAACCCTAAATTGCGTGGTTGCACTTCAGACTGCGAGGTTGACTGAGTAGCTGTGGTTGCTTGGCATGCCACTTGTGGGCTTCATTGTGGCGAAATAAGATTGAGAGTCTGCAGCCGTGCTAGCAGCGCTGTCAGGCTGAACTTTAGCACAGTGGTGCATTGTGATAAATGCTGAGTGCAAAGCTAACATGTTTATGTCTAGTAGGTTTACTCAGTCACAAACTTTGTTTATGCTACCATACACAACACAAAGTACAGCTGAGTATGATGGGAATTCATCTTGCAGGGTGTGTGTAAAAAACGAAATAATGGACTGATAAAAACTTCAGAGTAGCCTAATCCGATAGATGAAAATGTACAGAATTTTAAATTGCGTCCGTCCTGTAGTTTTACAGACCAAATCCATCCAATAGTTATAGGCCTACCCAAAACCATAAATATCATCAAAGTCAGCTAGAAACCTTGAGCCAATCCATCTTGAAGAGGTTAAAATGACTTTTCTGGATAAGTGGAAACTTTAAACTCAAGTCGCGCTAGAAAATAAGGTCAAAACACACCATTATCATTGGGATTCATCTTTTCAATGTTCTCATTCTTTTGTTCGAAATCTATTAAACAGCTGCTGGATATGAAACTTGTTAATCGACCTTCATAAGTTCGACATTACAGTCCACCACAAACAAACTCAAGACAGTCACAGCACTGAACATCCAGCAGATGTAACTGTCAGCAGGGCTGGGGAACCTTTTTCCTATCAAGGGCCATTTCAATTTTTTCAACATCCTCCGAGGGCGTACAGATGATTGACCTCTGCTTAAAAAAAACTAAAATCACAGCCCAACATTTTTAAATGTTGAAGTTAAATGCCTCAATCTGGTGCACTTTGAGAGCAACATTAGGAGATATATGGAACCATCTCAACACCCATTTGAAACAGAACTGTAAGCATATTTACTTTTTCTTTATGGATATTAGGCTCGTGTTGTGTTCAAGGACCCTGACCTTGGCCAGGAAAAACAGGCACTAGCTTTGTTTAATTTGTTTGCGGTCTAGATTTCTTTAACTTTTTTCTTTTTTGCGTGTGTTTATAAATTACCTCGAGGGCCGTACCAAATGGTCTCGCGGGCCGTATACGGCCCAGGGGCCGGAGGTTCCCCACCCCTGAAAGAAACGGCTTCAGGGCAGCGAGTGATGAGATTTTTCGCTATAAGTGTCCGTTGCCTTAACACTGAGTGAGAGATTAGGCCAGGCAGAGTCATAGCTCATGTGTTTTTCCACTCAGAGGCGTCATCAGAGCCCACCATGCCCCTCTTGGCTTCTGAGAAACATTTTTTAACCAGGACACACACACACACACACACACACACACACACACACACACACACACACACACACACACACACACACACACACACACACACACACACACACACACACACACACACACACACACACACACACACACACACACACACACACACACACACACACACACACACACACACACACACACACACACACACACACACACACACACACACACACACACACACACACTCAGTGGTGAGTCAGCAGCATGGTTCAGGTGTGTTTTTTGAGGGTCTGGAGTTTAGCCCTTTGGTCTGACTATTAGGAGACACTGAAGTCATAACAGTCACTATTTCCATTGTCTGGTGTTGTGTTACTGGAGTGATGCAGAGTGTGTTGGAGCCGTCCACTAAATACTTTGGCAGATCTCAGAGCTGCTGAGCTGTGAGCAGCTGAAAAGCAGCAATAATACTGGATCACCTGCTCCACATCTGAACCGCTTAATGGTGTAATAACATTAATAATGAAACACGATATTGCCAATTTAATCTCTAATTTTCAAATGAAAATGAAAACCCATGTGTTATTCCCAAAAACATCCAGTTTGTCGTTTGTCAGCATATTTCACATACATGTACTGTAGGATATAAAAGGATAGCCTGGTCTCAGTGTAGTTTACAGTTTGCACATGTTGTTATTTAGTGATTCAGAGCCAGGATGCCAAATCCCCACATCAGCACTTTTCCTCCTGTCCACGAACAAGGGGTTTCCCCCCCAAAATGCTATGGGCAAATTAACCAAATCAACAGTCATTAAAACGGGAACATTATATCCAATGTGGCATCTACAGTTAGGACTGTGGGCACCAATAATGCACCTCTTTGTTGTTTCTACCTAAAACAGCTGCTCCGCTGAGTGCACCGCATGTTATTCAAGACAAAGCGGCATTACATGGTGCTTTTCACTAATATCACAATATCAATTGACCGCATATGGTAATCGACTGCATGTTCACTCCATCTGCTTTCATGTGCGTTGGACTCAAACTAAATCCCTGACGGAGCTCAGAAAGGTAAACTGATCTCAGTCCCTGAATAATAAGACAACAACCACATCAGCGAAACAAGAGCTCCCAGTCCGACTCTCTCTGCAAATCAAATAATTGTGTTAACCATTTTACTAGGTATAGAATTACCCTTACCCTACGCTTCTGACTGTCACTCTCCATCATACCCAAGAACCCACAGTCCTAACTGGTGGCATACCAGTCATGATGTTATAAGTAGGCCTTTTAATGGCAAGAAGCTATAAACCAAAACAATGTAAAGGTCTCATCTTCAAGCTTTAATTTGTCCAAAAGGCTCCCATTCACATCTCCCTTCCTTGTTATCTTAGGTTTCACCTGTGGATGGGGACAGTGGTGTCCTTGTGTAATTCTAATTATGGTCCTCACCTCAAAAGTTCCCACCCCGGGAACTCCCCTCCTCCCACTCCACGAGGCCTAAAGACACACTCAGACTGACTCATTAGTGTCGTGGAAAATTAAGACAAACCAGAACTGTCTGAGAGGACGCTGGAGTCTCACTGGAGACGCTCTCTGTCAATTGTCTTATGTTCTCTGGCATGTGGAAGTGTGTCCGCAGGCCTGTTTACTGCTGAAAGACGAATGAGCTCATCAAGATGTTCGACCCTGAGCAGCGTTTCAGAGTTGCTGCCTCAGACATGAGTCTCAGGTCACTTTTGTGTGAGCGAGCTGTTTTATTTTTGGCTATGAATAGGTAACCTAGCTGATCCATGATCTGTGTAGACACATATAGCCGTTTTGAGCTGTACTGTTTCTCAGCCATCTCCTATAAGACAAATGAGGTTATGAGAGCGAATGGTGCAACTGAAAACACATGTCCCAGCAGCCTTTGCTTTTTTCATTCTTTGGCAACAGGTCTAGTAATTATGGAGGCTAACCACATCCTTATTTACTCTGTTCTGATAGATTTTTTCAAAACTCAAAATTTCTGTTCCCAATATAGCCTTTCATCACAAGAAATGGACGGCGAGATGAAGCAGCCCGGTATGGATCAGTATCACAAATGGATCAGATAAGCACCAACAAAGCGTTTTCCTCAGAAGGCTAATTATACAGTCATTTAATACTTCCTCCTGCTCTGCATCCTCTTACACGTCGCTGCAGCAATGAATGATTCCCCATGAGTAGGACTTTCCTTCTGCCACTTCATTGGCTTGAATGTCAACAGAGGGAAACAAGACAATTCATCACAAAGGTCAGCTCAATCAGGCCCGTTTAACTCGTCAATGAAACACAAAGCCTATTCTCTGTGTGCTGCGATGGTGATTCAGTGGTGGGGTTCTGCCCTCCTGTGGTCAGCACAACAACTCTCAAGGTGTCTCCGAGGTACAATGCACTTCCTGTTCAGTGGTTTCTGTGCATGTACACTGTCACAATTATCTCTGGAGACAAAGACCCTTTGGTTACATTTGGTTTTTCCATTTGTTTTGAGTCATTCAGCTCGTCAGCACATGTTGACATAGTAAGAAAAGCAAAGGTAACAATAACACAATTAATGATGGCTGACTTCATTTAGCTGCTTCAGTTTCAGCGTCCTGGTATCGTCACATGCTTATGAGGTGCTTTAATATAATAGAGCCAGTGTTAAAGTTATAAGAAACACCTGTGCTTTTCCTACAACCACAAGTCAACATGTGTGCTAAAAGACCTACAGTGTTGCAGTGGAATAAACACGTAGCCAGTATGTATTTGAACTTTAAAAACATATAGTAACCAAATCTACTGGATGGAAATAGATCCAAAAGGGGTTATTAGAAGATTAATGAGAGACCATGGAAATGGATACAGAGACAAACACAGAGACAAAATAAAACTGATTGTCCAAAAAGGATATTTATGTTTGATATCTTCCCTTACTGGCTTCCTGAGCTTTCATCCAAACCTCATGGTTTTCATTTAGCAAATGGAGTGCAGTCATGTGACCTTAGTGTCAAACAGTTTATTCCGCCAATGAAGACTGTAAAATAAGATGGACTTTTATTAATCCCTCGTGGGGAAATTGTTTCTCTGCATTTGACCCATCCTAGTGTTCGGAGCGTGTGCTGCCATTTTGAACAGCGCCCGGGGAGCAGTGTGGGGGGAACGGTGCCTTGCTCAGAGACACCTCGGTAGCACTTGGTCTTGCCGGGACTTGAACTGGTGACCTTCCACCACCACCCCTTACCAGATAAGGTACAAATGAGATCATTTTGATACATATCATAACATTTTAACATACATATTTTCATCAACATTTTCATAATCACATTGTCAGTGCAGTGGGACATGATTGAAAGCATAAACAAACCTTTTAAATATCAGTTTTAGGTCTTTTTATATCTCTTTTTGATTAAAATCCCTTTGTTTCACTTATTGTATCACCGTTTTGAATGAGAGTCATACCTCATGATTTTCAGCCATAATGTTTTTTCTCTTTAATCATTAATGTTTCCCCCTAAAATGGAATTGTAGGATTGCTATTTGAATTGAAAAAATGTACATTTCGCTAAGAGTTGGACCCGTCAGACAACATGGCACAGACTGAGGAGTGCTTACAGCTGTTTCCTTAATAATAAAGTATTATGTTAGTGTGAGCGGCTCCCTAAGAATTGAAATATTACGTTTTTCCTGTGGATGTCTTTCGTTGCCTCAGGAGTTGACAGATTAAGTCACAGCAATTAATTTCAAGTGAAGACAATGTGCAGGAGTCTGCTGTTAAAGCTACCAGGTGAAAATTCATTTGCTCTTCAGATTCCTATCAAAATACTCTCTTCACTCAGAGGAGATACAGACATGTTGGCTCGTATGAAGGCAGTGCTCTCACACACATAATAAAAAGGGCCTATAATATGGATAATAAATGTCCTCCAGTTGAAAGGGAGGATTAGTTAATTTGGTTCATTGTGAACGCCGGTGAAGCATGCAACCACACACAGAGTAGCATGCTAGATCTACTCTTTCAACTCCAGCCAACACATGTCCGCAGAGGTTTGTGTTTCCCTCAGGACTCGCTCCAGTATTTTCCGCCCAAAATATCTTTCTGCCCATCTACACAGCTATTATCAAAGCTGTTGATTGTTTTAATTTGTAGGCTGGTTTGTTTGACAATCTTAATCCAATTCTGGTTCCGATTTCAGTTGTGTAATAACCTCCTAACCCATGATTGAGTGTGGAAGGATCTAGAGGGTATTATGTTGCACTGTCTGTCACACAAATGTTTATTTGTGAGTATTTTGATTTGTAAACACCATATTTCTAAATGAACAGTTTAGACTTGGACTTAATTCAATGGTGTGTTTTCACAATCAATCAAATCAAATAATTTAAAGTGGTACATTATGCCATGGTATGTGGTGGTTCCTCAGGGAATCCAGGATATCAACCAGGCCTTTGCCGAGGAGCTTAAATGCAGAGTTAAATAAGAGAGTGGCTTTTAAGATGAAGATATTTACAAGATGTTGTGACACATTCTCTCAAACACTGCCAGTTACGCTACATCACTTGTATTATGTAAGGGATAATGTGCTGCGACGCGGTCATTATGGGGAAAAGAACACCGACAGGCTGATCAGGAGCCCGACTCGAAGCGGAGGGATCTAGATCGGCATGAAGGTGTTCTTTTCCCCATAATGACCAAGTCGCTGCACATTATCCCGCTTATTACATGGCCACATTCTCAACAAAGTAACGTTATGACTCCCAATATTAATTGAAATGCTTTTATGGATTTAGAAAATGATTTTATTGATTTAAAAAATAGTTGTATGTTGTAGTGCCGAGAGATATGGAGTAAGAGGCGGTGCATCGAAGGTACAAAAGGGAACTTTAATCACAAGCTGCAAAGGACATGTTGTCGGGTCGCAGCCCGGGTCGACAAGAGACAGAGCCAAGAGGGCACACCTATTTATAGGTAACCCATAACATGTCCGTGTGGGAACAATAACCGCAACTGTAGTTCCAGGTTTGAATTATGACCCAGTGGTTAAATAGGTGGTCACCACACAAGCCCCCCCAGAATTCAAACATGGCAACAAAAAAATATATCCCCACGTCCGTGGAGGAAGCACCACAAGGGCCGAGGAGGGTGGGGCCGCAGGAGAGGGCAGGGGCCCTAACGAGGGCGAGGGCACCCACACCGAGGGCGGGCCGTCGTAAGGGGGCCGCACTAGGTGTTGCGGAGAACCCAGCAGGAAAGAGGGCAACCCGGCCGCAGGCAGACGCACAACGGCGGCGGGCATGAAGTCCTCGGCAGGCATCCCCGGAAGAGAGGGCAACCCGGCCGCAGGCAGACGCACAACGGCGGCGGGCATGAAGTCCTCGGCAGGCGTCGAGGTATCCCCGGAAGAGAGGGCAACCCGCACAACGGCGGCGGGCATGAAGTCCTCGGCAGGCGTCGAGGTATCCCCGGAAGAGAGGAGCAGTCCCCCCGGGAGGAAGGAGCACAACCCGGCCGCAGGCAGACGTGCCGCGGCGGCGGGAAGCAGGAGAGGCCAGACAGGTCCCGGAGCGCGCCACCCATGGGCCGATGGAGCATGGGCGACGTCCGGAACTGTCGAGGCGAGAGGGGGTCCAGGAGTGCACCACCCAGGCGTCGATGATACCGTGAGTGGCGTCTGGAACCGCCGTCGAGGTGGTGAAACAAATGAGTGTCCACATGAGGTCAACCGGCTGGTCGAACCTCCTCTCCGGCACCGGAAAAAAATTGTTAACAGTCAGATGTCAACACGTCGTTAGTTGCTAGCCGTTAGCTGCCGCTGTTAGCCGTTGTTAGCTGTTAGCCGTTGTTAGCTGTCGTTGTTAGCCGTTAGCTGCCACTGCTAGTTGTCGTTAGCTGTTAGCCGTTGTTAGCTGTCGTCGGTAGCTGCTAGCCGTTATTAGCCCCTCGTGGTTAGCCGCTAGTCGTCGTCAGCTAGCGCAGCCAGGACGTGCAGCCGCACGCCCCGAAGAAACAAGCCCACGAGGTAGCAATCGAGTTGCTGGTCGACCCAGCAGGTCGTGCATCGACCCCCTGTTGGATGGAAGGCTGATGCGGGAATGGCGAGCAACGTCCCCAGCTCTTCTGCGGGGCGCGCACCGAGCCTCAGTCCGCGTGACGGTGGCAGCCACGGACGATTCCAAAAATCCCCCGCATTTCGAGAAAGAAACATGAGTTCCTTTTGCCGTGTTCGGGTCTGTCCCGGAAACTTCTCGAGACTTGTCAGGGTCACCAGTGTAGTGCCGAGAGATATGGAGTCAGAGGCGGTGCATCGAAGGTACAAAAGGGAACTTTAATCACAAGCTGCAAAGGACATGTTGTCGGGTCGCAGCCCGGGTCGACAAGAGACAGAGCCAAGAGGGCACACCTATTTATAGGTAACCCATAACATGTCCGTGTGGGAACAATAACCGCAACTGTAGTTCCAGGTTTGAATTATGACCCAGTGGTTAAATAGGTGGTCACCACAATGTATTGATTTAAATTGACATGCATCCGCGAAGAAAAATAGTCCGTTGTTACTGTTGGAACTAACGTAGCAACGGCAGGAACTGCTTCGATAGCGTTTTTGAGGAGCTTTCTGATTACAGATTTGAAAACATCGCTGCTTGCTTTAAAAGTAGCACAATTCATGATGTCAAACCATTCATTTTAATATATTTGGAGAGCACAGTAATTTGGAGTAATGGTTAGTGGCTGATGAGTCCCCAGTGAAGAAAAGAAAAAGACAAGAGGGACAAGAAAACAGCGGAGAAGTAACGGGCAGAAACCCTCCTTTTTACGCAGCGGTCCAGACATATACATCAAACGGCAAAACATACAGTGTGCAGTTACTTTGGCATCAGGGCAGGTATATCGAGATACTTTCCAAGGTTTGACATCATGAATTGTGCTACTTTTAAAGCAAGCAGCGATGTTTTCAAATCTGTAATCAGAAAGCTCCTCAAAAACGCTATCGAAGCAGTTCCTGCCGTTGCTACGTTAGTTCAAACAGTAACAACGGACTATTTTTCTTCGCGGATGCATGTCAATTTAAATCAATACATACAACTATTTTTTAAATCAATAAAATCATTTTCTAAATCCATAAAAGCATTTCAATTAATATTGGGAGTCATAACGTTACTTTGTTGAGAATGTGGCCATGTAATAAGCGGGATAATCCTTCATGCCGATCTAGATCCCTCCGCTTCGCGTCGGGCTCCTGATCAGCCTGTCGGTGTTCTTTTCCCCATAATGACCGCGTCGCAGCACATTATCCCTTACATAAAGCACAGAGTACGAGCACAAGCACAAAGGACATAACTTTGTAATGTTAAAGAGGTCCCAGCATTGAAGAAAACCACAGTCACTCACCTCTGCAGCTACACCTGGCTATTTAACCTCTTTTAGCTCATTGTTTTGGTTTTTACTACCGGCCACTTTACTTTACAGTTGAGTCTCACCTCGAGGAAGAGTATGACCCAGATACATATAGCTGTTGGGGTCCAAACAACATTGTAAATGGTAAATACACTGCTTTTATATAGCACTTTTCCAGTCTTTACGACCCCTCAAAGCACTTTTACATACAAGTCTGCATTAACATGTTTGCAAGCATTCATACAGAGGCTGCCATAAATGCACCTTCTCACCTCTCATGCCATCGGGAGCAACTGTCTGCTAAGTATCTTGCCCAAAGATACATACATGCTGAGAGCAAGGCATGGGATTGAACCCACAACCTTCTGATTGATAGACCTCACCACCTTACAGCCACAGTCGCCCAGAAGAGAGTCACAAAGAGAGACACTATAAGAATATTACATTTATCAGATGACCAGACACACAACTCAAAATATACGTTTACGAGACAAATAAATGGACAATGGGTAGCGGAAACAACTTGGCTGTGTTTCTGTCGGCATTCTTGTGGAGTTCCTCTGCACTTAATCACTGAAATATACTTCGATAAATGTTCAAAGAGAATTGTCACTCCCGGGTAAACATGTTACTAAAGCCACAAGTTTGGCTTGGCAGATATTTGTGAGCATTTAATTATTAGATGTAGATGAAGACACAATAGTAATGTACTTGGTGAAAACAGAAAAGTGTGGCGTGGTGCTCTATTAGGCACTAAACAAGCTAAGTAGTTAGGATTGACAAATGATGGCTAAGCAAAAGTCACATTTCACATAAAGAGTCTTGTTACTTTGAGCTAAAAATGTGTCTATTAAGAACATTCCAATTATTGCTCGTCGTAAAAGCAACACGATGCATTCAAATAACAACAACTGTGTTTAAAGGAACAGGCTGCAATAAACAGCTACTGTCCAACACCAACAAATATATCCTAAAACGGTGTCTTTGATATAGAGTTATATATATATATATATACTAAAACACTGTTGGCCGTCACCACAAGTCAACATGCATTGGGGAATGTATTGCCTCACAGTAAACACATCATTTGAAAAACAAGCTGGGGGAAAGGTTTAAAAAACAATAACACATTCATCAAGTTGACAGGACCCTACCCTCGTCCAAAAGGTCTTGAAGTAATCAAGAAACCCACAATGTCTTAATTCACACCAAATCAGATCTTGCAATATTGAAATGCAAATCATGCTGTCCAAACTCATGCTGTCCAACATGAATCACGACTTTTATCCCAGAGGTTTGCATTCCCTCCTAAAGACCTGTCGGCATTTGACTCGACGCCAGTTGCCACAAACTGACTACTTGGCCTCAGAAATGAGAAGTATATTCCTCATGGCCCCTGTTGTTTCATGGTGTTCTGGCTGCTCGGTCACTCTTTGAGGCATTTGAACCCAACGTTGAGAGAAAAATAATATTATGTCTGCCTATTAGTCATAGTTACGAACTAACATAGTTCAGTTTGCAGTTTCACATCAAGAGTCGTTTGGGTTTTTCCAAACAGCCTTCTCCTATTTTTCAAATTCAATCATGCCTGAAGGTGTCGTTTTTGTATCTGTCCACCTTTATTAAGTCCTGCTGGAAGAGTTGTTTTTCTTTGCTTAGGTCATTATAAGGACACAATACCCTGGAGGATAAAGAAAGGCAGCAACACCTACTTATTTATTTTAGCTTCAGGCACTGACAAGAAAACATCAAAAATGTCTGGCAAAGTTTTGATGTTTTACTAATCAGAGAACATTGGCAAAGTGGGTTGTCAGTTATTTTGGCCCCAATAACTCACCTTACTGACTAAAGATCACTTTAAATGCTGGATCCCAATAGAGAAATGGATGTAGTGAACAGAACAACTCCAATATGGACAGAAAAAGTCAAAGATGTTAGGACAAATAGGCCACACAGTTTAAAGCAGATACAAATGAAGATTCAATCAGGAAACGTGTGCCCTGCAAACACCTGACTAAAAATATCCTGGAGTATGTTTTTCTCTCAGATTTCAACCCTTATTATGGTCACAAAATAACAAGGAATACGTCTGTGGTTCAGGTGAGAAGACATTTTAGTGAAGATCAAATATTGTCACCATGAGAGGCTCTTCTAATTGACGGTCTCTAAAGTAGTTAACAATGGTTGCTGAGAGGGATGGATTAAATCATTGCAAACCAAATAACCACCAAAGGACACTTTTACAAATTGTTTAGGGGTTGGATATCATGACATGTCACTTGTGAGACGCTTTTATCCAAAGCGACTCACATACTCAGTACTGTGGACAATCTCCACAGGAGCAATTTGGGGTGAAGTGTCTCAGGGACACAACGACATGCTGACTGCAGTGGGGTTTGAACCTGTGACCCCCTGGTCCGAACACCAACGCACAACCCACTGCTTCCCATATCAAAGACAAAAACCTATTTAACACACACTACAGGAAAGAGACAACGCCAGAAAGCAAATACTGGCCCATCTATCAAGAACACATGTAACAGCAGCAGCAGTTCAGAGCTGCAGATTGAGGTTTGTTAAAAGGATCCGTTTACAGGTCGATTCATAGAAATAGCTTTGTTGACAGTTGTGCCATCTGCAGACAATGATTACAAAGACTGAAGCTGGATATTAACAGCTGCGTTCTCTGTGTTTTGCCAAGATGTCTTTGTTCAACTCGAGCCTATTTACTCAAATGTTGACAGACTGTTAAAAGTCATCCTGTATTAGTATGAAAAGGGCAGAAGGCAAAAGACACTTAGCAATATGGGTTGAATTAATTCTGCATAAGCTGCAAAATATACGGAGATAAACACTGTTATTTATCTAATTTGAATTGACTTTACCTGCAGTTTTATGGCGTAGTTGTTTCTCAGCACATGCATGTTCTCCAAAGAAAGAGAGAGTACACTAAAGGTATCGTAAGCACTGGACTCAGTAAGCTCTGCACGATGATAGGATTTGACCCATGACAGATGTTTTTGTAAAGTGAATGGCCTTAATTACTGTTGATGTAACGTTATAGGCTCTGCTGCTCAGCTCTCTGTCTGTTTCTCTTTCTGTGTAGTCAGATACTCCCGGAGGCGGGCAGACTTCTCCTTTCAAGAGGACAATAAAACAAAGCACATTGCACTGGCATCACACACTGACAGATCGGAGAGCTGGGAATGAGTAGCATCTCAATAACTTCTGCAAAGAGCTCCAGAACCCGATCCATTGTCTTTAGGCTTTGTAGTAAAACATCCGGGACGAGATGAAGTACAAACAAATCATTACATTACATTTAGCTGACGCTTTTATCCAAAGCGACGTACAATAAGTGCGTTCGACCAACAAAATAAAAAGTTGAAGAAAACAGAATCATATAAGTACATCAGGTTTCATAGAGCCAAAACATTTCAAGTGCTACTCAACTGGCTATAGGTAAGCCAGCCCTTTATTAGTATATAAGTGCTTTGTTAGTAGTTCTATCGCTCGAAGTGGAGTCGAAAGAGATGAGTTTTCAGTCTCCCCCGGAACGTGTGTAAGCCTTCTGCTGTCCTGATGTCAATGGGAGCTCATTCCACCATTTTGGAGCCAGGACAAATCATGTTCATTCAAGTCCAGTTAGTACTTAATGTCCTTTACAAACTATCATTTCAAAATCAAAGCACAATCAAGCCCATGTGCCTCCGGAGAGAACACGAACCTGGACATTTTAAGCAGAAACACAATTGGATTTAATTTGATATCCCAGCAAAAATAACAGATTGTTCAGACACTTTGAAAGTATGTTTAATTTCAAAACCCTTTATTGAACATCTTCGAAGCATTACTTGTGTTTATCACCATCCTGTTTCTCAACGCCATCACAGCGTGCCTGCAGATGATTGCCAAGTAAACACGGAGTTATTTCAAGCAGTTATTTCATTTGATTCCACTGCTGCTCATGGTCTGGGCTTTGCACACTCCCTTGCCAGCGACTTCAAAGGCAGATCCCTTGTACGTTGCAACGCACTGGTCGTCCGTGCGCAGGTCGGGCTGAATCTGCTCCCACACCTTCTTTTTGGGGTTCAGCTCTTTGTCTGGATCACCTGCAGGCAAGACGTGTGTTTGATGAAACATTAGAAACTCCGCTGTTGTCGGCTCATCCATCACACGTGAAGGATTTATAAATCGTTCACAGCAAGCATACAGTGATACAATCTAAACTACAGCTGATACACATTGTGAGCAAATGACCGTGGTTTATCGGGCCAATTCCAATTTCATTCCTCCCATGTGAATTATGAATAGTCACACTTTCTATCATGTTCGATTAGCTTTTATAAATCTGCCGTTGGTTTTAAACTTTATTCAAAGCATCGACTCCTAACTTCTCAGAGTGGAAATATGCATCCAGAGAAAACAACTAAGAGAGTTTCTAACTTCACGATGCCTTTGCTTTTGATGCTGCCCAACATTTGTAATAAAGGACCGCCGGTACTGGGCGGCTTCTGTCTGGTGTCAGATTTGTTTTCCTCTCTGCATAACCATCTCGGGGTATGAGGAGCACACACACACGTCTCATTTCCTTACGCTGCCACTTCTGCCGGCTTACGACCCGAGAGTGGTAACGATCAGTTTTGATCAGAAGCGTGAAGGAGGTTTTGATGAGCAACTTGAGAACTCTCTCTGAGAAAGTTCAAGAAGAGGTTCTGCGCCCCATTAGTTGGGGTACTGTAGCCAAATTGCAATCATGTTCTCACACCGGTAGTGGATTTGACGTCATTTAATCTGAACCAAGGAGAAAAAACGTATTGCACCTATTATTTGACCCTGTATCGGCTCAGAAAACAGCCTAATTCTGTACTGTTACAAAGAATAACTCAACACCACGACAAACCTACCAAGTTTTCAGAGGATGGTTTAAATCTAGTATTCATGAGTGCAGCCTCAGAGATGCTTAATAAATCAAGTAGCTTTCAAGTGGCCGGGACATGTGTACTGCAGGGATGAAAGCCTCAGCTGGGCTCTGGGCATTCGACCACAGATCCAACTTCATCCCATCCTCCTCTTCAGACTCAAATCCCAACCATAGCAGCCCCCAGTCTTACAGTTGGGACCACATTGATAGGTTGAGTTTTAACGCTTCACAGGAGGGACCTTGTCTCCTCTGTATGGTCTAGTAATAAATAAATAGGGATTTTCCAAACTTATTTACATTAGTAGGATTTAAACAGACTATTAGGACACTTATCTTTCCGACTGACGATTAAAAAAAGAGCAGCTTGCATTCCTAGCAATACGCGTTGATTAAGCAGTCACAGGCCATTAAGCCACCACCAAACAGAACCAGGGGGTCCTCTAATGAGAGCTGCAGTGGGGATGAGGACTCATCATGATTGGTGTTGTTTCTGGCAGCGAGAAGGTTAAACAACACCCTTCATTTCCCAAAATAGGAGGTTTTTCGTGGAAACTAGCCCGGGAAACGTTTTACAGTGGAATTCATCCCATGACAATCATCGATGGTCACTCAGTCCCTGGTGTCTGTACGGTGGGAATTGGTTGTAACTGTTGGAGCTATTCAATGATTTGATATCCGGAATTATGGCCCCACGGGATATTTAAACATTTATTTTCTTGCTGTTTTCGATAAAGGTAAAGGGATAATTATTTACTGTCATTGTGCTTTTATTTTGAAGACACCAGGTGATATTGGACAGGGTCATTTGTGCGATTAGGAACTGACAAGCGCATATGTTTATTTGAAGACACAAAGCAAGCAGCAGGCATGTCACGTAAACCATTGCCCTTTGTACTGTTGTTGAAACACGCTGAAAAATAAACGACACAATCGAAACTCTTGTCTGGAAAATGTGAATATGCCTTGAGTTCGATTTTCCATCTGGTGCCTCAGCAGCAGTTTTATTTTGAAACCGGTTTTTGATGTATTTGTTTTTGGTTTAAGCTGCTGAATTAACATTGGAACTTTTTGCAAATAATGAATCTGTTTTTGAGTGTACAGTAGAGTCATCTTGGTACCTGGGAAGCCCTGGAAGGTGACTCTGTCCCCTGGTACTGCTCCACTCGGGGGGTCGAGGATTTCCACCTTGTCTGGGGAGCTGGCACACATCACCATGGCCTGGGACACCACTCCTCTCATCTTGGCTGGCTTCAGGTTACACATCAGGACTGCCATGCGGTTTTGCATCTGCACGGAGGAACAGAGGATTAAATACATCTTTTCCGGCCCATATGCCCTGGACAATACAGAAGAAAAACTAATTACACCCAATTTAGTCAAGCTAAAAAAACACCTTTAACTGATGTGGTCTGACAGAGAACTTCATAATCCAATACAAACAATAATTCCAATCTCGTGACTTAAAATGGCTTTGTCAGAGGTTTAACTAAATCAAAGCAAGCAAGAAACGTTTTAAAGGCGAGCCTGGAGACCTCTGCGGCTTACCAACATTTAAAAGAAGGCCAGAAGTGGTTTCTGTCAAAGCTGAGGAAAAGAGAAATCCAGCATTCCTGGAGATGATGTATACCAGTCCTTTTTGGAGGGGCATCCTCTAAGAAATGGCTTCATAAATCTAAAATCCCTCATGTTGCTTGGTTTTAGTAGTTGTTTTTTATATTTAATCTCAAGTCAGGATAGTATGTGAATGTTCTGTAACAGACTTTATAAAACAAACTGTTAGACTTCAGCAATGCTTAATGTGGACGCTTAACGTTTATTTTATGATTATCCTGTCTCCTTTTGTAACAACCTATTTTTTATCCGGGAAGTACAGACACTCAAGAGTACTGCCATAAAACAAATCCTCAGATATTTCACTCGTCTGACAGAAATAAAAAAAATGGATCCTACAAATAAGAAAGTTAAGAATGAAGGAAAGTAATTACTTGATTTGAGACTGTCAGTAATGGACCTATGCACAGGGTTCTTACACCTTTTCCAAAGTCAAATTCAAGCACTTTTCAAGCATTTTCAAGGTGCATTTTCCAGCTTTTCAAGCATCTTACAGCTGTTGTAAATTACATATTTATATACACATACTCAAATGATTATTTCCCTACCTCACATTAAATCAGATGTTCTTTATGCTATAAACAACCACATGTGTGTTTCGTGATAGCCTTCTACACGAGGATGAAAAATTAAAGAAAAGAAAACTAAGTTTAATATTTCAAAATTAGTGATCTGTACGTAGACTGGGCCTCCCATATAATCTGGCTGAGCCGATATACAACAATCAGCCAAATAACTTCTCAATACATTATTGATTAATTGTTGAGGTACTTTTAGGTTGGTAGTGAACGCAAGTCAGAGGTACATGGTGTACTTCTACTCCACTACAGTTCAGAGGTACATGGTGTACTTCTACTCCACTACAGTTCAGAGGTACATGGTGTACTTCTACTCCACTACAGTTCAGAGGTACATGGTGTACTTGGTACTCCACTACAGTTCAGAGGTACATGGTGTACTTGTACTCCACTACAGTTCAGAGGTACATGGTGTACTTCTACTTCTCTACAGTTCAGAGGTACATGGTGTACTTCTACTGCACTACATGTATTTAACACCTTTAGTTACTTCACAGATGTGGATGAATGATGTGAAATCTAATCAAGTGTTGAATCAGACTTTAGTTCCACCTGGAGTAAATCCACCAGCTGCCCTGCAGAACACAAAGTACTTCAAACTAGCTGCACCTTCACCAGCTTTGAGAACACTTTCATGATCAATCATTATAAAACACATCATATATATTATTCTGAAATGGACCAATCTGCACAACGACTACTTTTAGTGTCGCTACGTTCACTATATTTAGATGAGAATACTTTTCTATTTTCACTTGAGGAACATTTTGAATGCAGGACTTTTACTGTAACATAGTATTCCTACACTCAAGTACAAGATCTGAGTACTTCTACTTTTACTCAAGTACAAGATCTGAGTACTTCTACTTTTACACAAGTACAAGATCTGAGTACTTCTACTTTTACTCAAGTACAAGATCTGAGTACTTCTACTTTTACTCAAGTACAACATCTGAGTACTTATCCACCTCTGGTAGCGTATTAGCCTGAATTGTAGCCACAAAATCACGCAGGGCTGCATAAAAATAGACTCACAATGGTAACAAGTGGAAAATAATATTTACAAATGTGTACAATGATTTGTAGGTAATGCTACTCAAGACTCCTGACTTATACATCTCCAAAGGAAGACTGTGTTCATTCTACAATTACATGGGATTAAAGGAAAATGTAGTTTTACTTGTATAATACTTGAATTTTATATAAAAGATAGTTTGTTTTCATCTGTTTTCAAATAAACAAAGTCTTGGCTTTCAGAATATTAAACTTGTTTCGGCAAATTCAGATGATAAATACAACTTTGAAGCTTCGGCATAATTACAAGCAGAGAACGGACTAATGTAACGTCACAGCAAGCATAACAACAGCCGGTGTTTCTTGTGAGTGTTTCCCCGGTACACAAACGCAAAAATACACAAACACACTCGCGAGCTTCCCCCAGACCAGTAATACAAACGAAAATGTGTCTTCGGGTCAATGTGACTGATTTCGATAGAGCAAGTCACATTTGGTTTAGGCATGAAACATACCACCAGTACAAATACATTGCTTTCAAAATCGCTCCGTGTCGAATCAATAGATTATATTTCATGACTATAACACGAAATGCAACGTTAGCCTAATCTAAAATGCTCTTCTACGGCGTACCTTTCATGTGGCTCGTCAGCGCAGACTCTCCCATCGTTATTTGTTGCAAACTTTGCAGGAGGCTACTCGTGGGCTTGACCCTCGTCTTAGCCATGGCTTGTATTTGTCTTCTGCTAGCCAACGCTCGTTGAAACGGCAACCTCCTGGCACACAGTCATCTATCTCTCATCAGAATGCCCAGGTCACAGTAACACAAACACGTGCAGGTCGTGCGGGAAGGTGCAGCGGAGCTGTTTTATGTAGAAGCGAAGCAATTCTTTTCTTTTAATCTAAAAAGCGAACTATTCAGTCAGACAGCAATTTTTTGTAAAAGTAAAGCATTTACATTTTCAAGCACTTTATCTCAATTTCAAGCACCATTCCCAAAATTCAAGCACTTTCCCAACCTTGAAAACACCACGTCAAATTTCAAGCATTTTCAAGGATTTCAAGCACCCGTACGAACCCTGTATGCAGACAAACTAAAGTCAGCATTAGTTTCTCCTTTCTTTCTCTTAAAGGTCCCATGGCATGCTTTTCTGGTTATTACCCGTCCCCTTGTTGTTATGAAGGTTTTTCTGCATGTGAACGGTCTGCAAAGTCACAAACCCTCAAAGTGCACCCTGTAGCGAGTACAACTCTAACACAGAAAACACCTGTCTGTGCTGCCCCAGAACGCCTCGTTGGAGATTTCTCTTTTTCCATTGTTTACTTCTTGGGTATAGTGACGTATTTCGGGTATAGTGACGTAACGTAGCGGCTCCGCAGATTGGTCCAAATGGTCCGTTACGTTCTGTCCGCGGAGCCGTTACGTTTGGACCAATCCACGGACTTCCTCACACACACACACACGGCGGGACGTTGCGAGGCTCGCTGCTGCGAGGAGCGGGATACTGTGAGCTGGCTCACTGATGTGGGGTCAGCGAGACAGCGAGACACCGTGGAACTCAGCCTCGACACACACACAAACTCCCAGCCAGGCTGCGGGTGTGTGTGTGTTTCGGGCTGGGTTTCGCTGTGTCTCGCAGACGGCCACTGGGCTCACAGGGGGGGGGGGGGGGCAGGAGCTCCAACAAGCCGTTTAGGACAGAGAGTGAATACACAGACTATACAGAGATGCTGTGAGAAACCAATGCGAGTTTGGAAAATTGCACAATATAAATGTATTCTAGTAGACCTCAACAATGGAATGACTGTATGATCAGTAGAAATGGCCATGACATGGGACCTTTAAGACTGTGCTTTAATGTTTGTCTGTGCATGAAAACAAGTATCTTTGCATAGGTATGGTAGCTTTTCTTGGCAAGGTTTGTTACACAGGATTTCTGCTGGCATGTGGTTCCATTTAAATGATATAGACAGTATAATGCAGAAGTGTAAAGCACAAAGGCTCCCTGGTCTAGATATAAAAAAGGGGCACATATAAATATACTGTTGACCATAAAAGTAACTCATGTATAAATAAGTGTACTCTAAGAGCAAATCATAAATGTGAAAGCAAAATAAACACCAATACACGATAGAGATCATGAATGGCCATTAGTTACATGAAGTTTCTAAGCAGCACTGTCAGCTAGTTTACCTAAGAAGTCACTTTAAATGGACTAATAAAACTTTATGATAACCCTGGTGAGCCGTAAATGAATACGTACAGTATGTATACAGCACTGCCTCTATGTCTAGTCTCTAAAACAGAGTCTCTGCAGGGAGACATAAAGCTAATATGAAAATCTAATTTGTATTAAAGGCTACATTTTCCTCACCACAAGCAGACCCTGTAGGAAGCCAGCAGATGCTCTTTTTGACATCTACATGCTCACGGGCTGGAATCTATAATAACTCAAAATTCAATCTAAATCAACGAATGTTTTTTAATCTCTCCACATATTCTGGATTCTTGCGGCATCATGTGACCAAGTTTTGGAAACCAACATCTGTTAATTACACAGAATATTCCAAAAATGTCATTATCCCACCCTGCAAATTGCACTCGAATGACACTTGACACTAGGGCTGGGCAATATATAGATATTATATCCATATAGTGATATCATAGAGATGTCATTTCTATGTCAAATATTTGGTTAAAGGGGACCTATCATGCAAAATGCACTTTTTGATGTCTTTTATACATAAATATGTGTCCCCGGTGTGTCGGGGAACTCACGCAGCGTCAGAAAATAAAACCCAAATCTCTAAAAATGGGGGTACAACGGAGCTGATCCAGATTTGCGTCCGATATGACGTAATATCGGAAATGTAGGCTGGCTTTACGCCCACGGCTCTATCAGAAACGTTGCTATCAGAAACAATGCCCGACTGTTTTGGACATAATATGGTCGGTAGGGATGCTCCGATCGATCGGTCACCGATCGAGATCGGCCGATACTCACTCTTTACCGATCGATCGGTGCTCTCTAAACATGCCGATCGCGAGAGCCGATCGCATGACATAAAATACATGACACTTTTCTCTGTGTGCGGCAAAACAAGCTCACCAAAATGGCTTCACCGGTCTGGCATTATTTTAAGGTGTCCGAAAAAGACAGTAAAATAGCGGTATGCATCATGTGTGTGTGAAGCAGAAACCCTGCAGCTCCGCCCGCCGGACCGGTAAGCGGAGCAAAACACACAAGAGTTAGACCTAACACACTTGGCTATTTTATCTACCTCTGGAACAAGCTAAACTAGTTATAAATATATTTATTCTTCACTGTCGGGTCACTCATTACTGGATCAGTGAGCTGCATGAGATGCTGACAGGCTGTCAGGAGAGAGAGAGAGAGAGAGGGGGAGAGACGAAAAGAGAGCGCTTCCGCTCATTTCTCCCGTGTTATTATCCAAAGTGAATGTAAACTTGAATAATGTACTTCATTTGAATGTAATAATTAAGTTGATTGTTGTTTGTGGAACCTCCAGTGAATGAGCCCTATTAACTGAGTTTAAACATCACTTTAAATCAGGGGTGGGGAACCTCCGGCCCCCGGGCCGTATACGGCCCGCGAGACAATTTGGTACGGCCCTCGAGGTAATTTATAAACACACGCAAAAAAGAAAAAAATTTAAGAAATCTAGACCGCAAAATAATGAAAAAAGCGAGTCCCTGTTTTTCCTGGCCCAGGCCAGGGTCCTTGAACACAACACGAGCCTAACTGTCATCACGGGGTATATGTCTCGTCTGACAGGGGTGTAGTTCTGACGGGGAGCACCAGAACGCCGCTCCGGCACTTCACAAATTGCAGTACCCATAAGGAGCCGTACACATGCTGCAGTTTCTGCGTGGCTGTGTCTTTAGCTGAAAGCCCAGTGGCGATCTGCTCATCTGTCATACTGATCATACAGTCTATAACTTTGTTGTTATTAGCATCTGGTTAGCTAGCTATGCTAACGAATATAAGAAGCTTTTTCTACAACCAGTGAGGTAAAGGCACATCTTTATATGATCATTATAGTTATAAAAGAATAAGAGAATAAAGTAAACTACTATATAAAATGCTATATGACAGTAAAATAAAAAGAATTAAAAAGGGGAGTGATTTGTAAAATATCCTTAAAGAAAAAGAAATCTGCTTGCAGTTCTATTTCATCTGGGTGTGGAGAGATGTATTCATAGAGCTCCTAATGTTGCTCTCAAAGTGCACCAGATTGATGCTTTTTACTTCAACATTTAAAAATCCCCCCCTAGAGGAGGTTAGGTCCCCCCCCCACTTAAATCATTTCCACATGGATATGAAACTAAATACATTTGCACATATATTGTGTCCATATCTTTCTGTTTGGTGGTCATGCCACAACCGTGCACGTGCATGCATACGCGAGTCATGGTGAGATATCTGGATTAAGAGGTTGCTTTTTCTTTGCACAGCATGAAAGAAAGGCCAAATGAATGGGCTGTGATTTTAGTTTTTTAAGCAGAGGTCAATCATTTGTACGGCCCTCGGAGGATGTTGAAAAAATTGAAATGGCCCTTGAGAGGAAAAAGGTTCCCCACCCCTGCTTTAAATGGAAGATTTCAAGTTTAAATCTTCCATTTAGGCCCCGCCCACTCTATCGGATCGGCGATCGGTATCAGCCGATACTGATTCCGGCGATCGGCCCCGAAATTGGCGATCGGAGCATCCCTAATGGTCGGTATTCACATTAGCATCGCTAACACTCAGAGCTAACCTGTACTGGAGAGCATGTGTGTGAAGAAGCAGGAAATAAAAAGGAACTCACCTTGTGCTATAACCGGCAAGAGAGAAAGCCTTTGAGCTCCAGACTGTTTCAGAAATAATCCATGATACTCCATGATATGGCGTTTCATCACCGCAGTATTAAGTTTAGACAGTAGCTGCCGGGTCCCGCATGAGCTCTTTTTTAAAGCTTTATACCCAAAATCAGCACTTTTGAAACAGGAAGTGAAATAGAGAGATATGAGGCATGGCTAGAATGGCTAGACCTGTTTGGTATTTTGAGCAAAACACTTTTTTATATATTTTTATATATCTGAGACCTATGCTATTGCCTAAAAATAGCATCATAGGTCCACTTTAAAGCATCAATGGTCAAACCTCCAATAGGGTTACAATATCGATATAGAGGAATATGGTTAACATATTGTGATATATGATGTCCGAGCCGTACTTTAACAGTGATGTTCTATTGTTTTAGATACACGAGTTGTACTGTACCTGCTCCAGAGGTATGTGCTTGACCAGCCCGCTGACCACTGTCCGCGGAGAAGCCTCTCCCACGTCCACCTGCTCCACATACAGGCTGTCTGCGTCCGGGTGCTTCTCAGCGGTGATTATACGTCCAACACGCATGTCCAGACGAGACACGTCCACCTTGGCGTCTTCTTGACTGGGAGCAGCCTGCTTCTTCTCTGCTTTCTCCCCTCCTGGTATACACAAAATGCAAATATGGTTATACTACACACTTCACATATGAGATTTTAAATAACAAATGATTGCATTTAATCTGTTTAAAAACAATGTTTGTATAACGGTTTGTTTGATTTGGAAGTTTCCACACAGAAAGTCCGACAGTATCCATCCATCATGTGTTGGTAAGGTTACGCATCTGTGAGAGTTTTCGTGATATTAGAGGAAATGTTTGTTTTAAAGCACTGAGAATATTTCAAAGGGAACATTTGAAAAACAAAATCATAGCTGTAACAATACCGAGCATCTGTCTGGAATCCGACTTAATTTCCTCCCATAAATAAAAACCAAAGCAGCCCACGGGGTTGCATGCGTTTCAAGTCAGCCGTCAGTAAATACAAATATAAAAAGGAATAGACTTTCTTTTCCACTTCTTCCAAGAAATGTGGGGCTCATACCTCGACTAAATGACGATACCTACTTTTGGCTGGGTGCTAAGTGATCCAATGACAGAGCAGAATAGCAGATGCTTCCTCCCGAGAGACGAGGTACCTTTCACTCGCCTCCTTAGCTTTCACATTCATTCCACTGGGTCGCACTGATCAAGTGACCACACGGTCTTATATCATTGCTCTGAGCCAAAACCAGCTCTGGCAAATTTGAATTCCAACCTCTGTCTTTAATATTGGACATTTATTCTCCGTGTGATCAATGCTCTGACGCGGTGACAGCACAGCGGTGTAAAACATTACACTAAGTCACTCAGACTAACAAGTGATGACTGTAGGGAGGGGGAACACCGTCACATACATGTCTGAACAACACCTTATGAAGAGAAATAAGTGACTCGCTAACATCTGGGTGTTAGAAATTCATGAAACTGCAATTTGTCAGTGTTTCAAATCTTGTTCTAATCCTCCTTGTCTATGCCTGACAGTTCTTCTCAGTATTCCAGATAGGTAATTGCTGAAATAAATCTAAAACATTTGGGTGATTTACTGCAAAATAATTTAAATTCCGTGGCATGGATTTTCTTGTTTTGTATTCTGACTGTATAATAAATGTAAAATGCTTTATTTGACACATAGGGACACTTTGGTTTTATAATGGCGCCCTAGAGTGACAACGAAACATTAAATCATTCTCAAATTAGATTCAATTACTGGATTAGACAAGAACGCCTCGTCACAAATGTAGCTTGTAATTCATGGACCTTCATAACAAATGAAGCTTCACATAACGTCTTCATGCTGAGGCCCGGAGATCTTGAATCCATTAGGAAACCGATATTTCTGCCTTACATCCATCATCACCTGATATTGGGAATTCAAGTGGAAGACGTGTTTGGAGAAGTTCAATTGAGTTTGTAAGGACAGCGCACAGCATCTGTAGGACTGACAACAGTTCAAAGAAAAAGAAATCAAAGGAATGAATGTATCCTACAGGGTTCAGAGGTCACATTATGGCTTTAATATTGTCCGTCTTTCAAAAACGAATAACGAAATACAGACCCACGTTACTAAATGACATATCTAGAGGGGTTTAAAGAGGCCCTACGCTTTTTGGGGGTTTTCCCTTTCCTGTTGTGTGCTATAGGTTTGTGTGCATGTAAATGGTCTGCAAAGGCTAAAATCCCAAAGATCCCCTCAGAGGGAGTTAGTCTCCCACACCCTGCCTGAATCGTCTCCATTGGACTCCTTTGTTTACTTCCATCACTATGCAACACTTGCACTTCTATTGGCTAGCGTTACAACACATTGTACGTGATAGACTAAGGGGCGGGACATCTCTAAGTGGTTGACGGAGCCGGCCAGCTAACCAATCAGAGCAGACTGGGCTCTGGTTTCAGACAGAGGGTGAAAAGAGGTGCTGCAGTATGAGAGAAATAAAGAGCTTTTTGAACACTAAAGCATGGAGACATGTCCCAGGAGAGATATCAAATACAAATATAAACTCGATTGCAGCCGCTACCTTTTTTCTCTGGCTTCTTCTTTTTACCCTCGTCTGTGGGAGGGGGGCTCTGGACAGCAGCAGCAGCAGGGGAGGAGGCAGGTGCTACAGAGGGTTTGGGAGGGGTGGGCTTCGAACATTCAACACTGTTGTCGCCCGATGGCATGGGCACTGCCAGCACTACAAGAGAGAACAAAAGAAGTCATAAAAGTCAGTAGAAATAAATGATAAATAATAATAAGTGGAGACATTTTCCAAACCATCTCGCGTAAAGTATGAAAAGTTATGATTATAGCTGTGAAAGAGATCCTTTTCATAACAAATACACAAGGTGAACTGTTTCCTCGTTGCCCCTTTTCACGCACAGAGCTGGTTGCATCCACACTGAGCTTTATTTACACACCCAGTGGGAGGACTGCTCTCCTGATGCAAACTGTTTGGATGGGAAAATGACACAGTGTTCAAGTTGATTGACACAAGGACACGGAGCCCTAAAGGAGGGAACAATGTCCCACAAAAGCTCTCCAGAAAGAAATAACCCCTCATTTCAGGCGCCTGATGTTCGAGTGCCTGCAGGATCTAGTGCCGGAGTCTGAAAAACATCGGTCTGCAGACGCACCACCGTCGCCCGTGATGCTTTTAATTACCCTAATTCTATGTTAAGACCCGAGATCAGGACCTTTCGGGTTTACCTAGGAATTATGGGTAACCACCTCTTATACGCCTGACATTCTCCTTACGTTTTCACGTTATTTTTTTGACATTGAAAACAACTTTGTACACACTACAGTATATCACATTCTGAGGTCATATGGTCATATCATATGAAATCCTTTCACTTTGTAATCCTCTCACAGCTCTCAGTTTTGCTTTCAGACCTCGAACCAGACTTGCTGAAGGAAACAATGAAACATTTAGTCGCTAAAGAGATGACTTAGCTGGACAATTTGCGCTCATGTTTGCAGTAACAACTGGTAGGTTCTGGGGGCGCTGCTCAGTGGCTGCCCTGCGGTGTTTCACGTTGGCATTTTGCTTGTTTTAGTTTGTTTGCCTGAGTGCTTGTGACTGTCTTTTATCTCGTCACCTCCCGGAATCGAAGAAATCATGGATCTCGCTCTGTGGTGCACGATCAGCCTGTTTATAGTGATTTGAAACAGCTATTTCTCCCATGGATATAACCACGACCATGCTGCTGGCGGCACAGCCCGACAAATACATTACAGCAGAGAAACGTTGTTGCTGCTGCACAACACATCTCCGGATCTGTCACAGGAGTTCTTATCCAGTGTTGGATCGCTACCGAACTGTTTTGAAAAGGACCCTTCTACCTATCGCAAAAGGACCCTTCTACCTATCGCAAAAGGACCCTTCTACCTATCGCAAAAGGACCCTTCTACCTATCGCAAAAGGACCCTTCTACCTATCGCAAAAGGACCCTTCTACCTATCGCACAAAGCGAAAACGCGGATGCAAAGGAGGCACCCGTCACCGGCCGACAAGGTTAGGAAATAAACTCCCTCTGCCTACCGCTCTACTCATGAATGCGCAGTCCCTGAGCGCAAAGACGGACGACCTGTCAGCCAACACCCGCTACCTGCATGAATATCGGGATGCATGTGTCTTAGCGATCACGGAGACATGGCTGGATAACATCGAGTCCAGTGTAGTAGAGCCTTCCGGGTTCTCGGCGTTTACAACCGACCGAGACCCGATCATCACCGAGAAGGTACGCGGGGGCGGAGTCTGTCTTCTCATCAGGGACGAGTGGTGTCGGGCAGCGGTGATTAGAGAGCAATTGTGCACTCCGGACATAGAACCGCTGTGTGTCTCTCTACGACCATTCTATCTTCCCAGGGAGTTTCCTCAAGTATTCTTCACGGTGGTGAACTACATACACCCCAAAGCAAATGTTAACAAAGCCACCAAAATCATTTTTAATCTCTCTCAGAGACTTGAATCACTTTCTCCTGATGCGCCGAAATTCTTTCTTGGAGATTTGAATAACTGTCCCGTTAAAAAATCCCTGCGTACCTACTACCGGTACGTTGACTGCCACACTAGGAAGGAGAAGACTCTGGATATGTGCTGGGCGCTTACACTGCATCCCCGCTTCCACCACTTGGGACATCTGACCACAGTGTAGTCCACCTACGCCCTGTCTATCGGAGGCTACTTGAGAGGGAGGAACCTCAAGTTAAGACTGTCAAAGTGTGGAATAATGACAGCATTATGGCTCTGCAGGGATGCTTTGACTGCACAGTGGGAAACATTCAATACTCCCGATATTAATGAACGGGTTGGGACAGTGTCTAGTTATATTGATTTTTGTGTCGATTCTGTGATACCCACTAAGTCTTTCAAAATATATTCGAATGACAAGCCCTGGGTGTCTCACAGTTTAAAGAAGCTGATTATTCTGAAGAAAAAAGCTTATAGGGATGAGTTTGCTAGGAGAAACATACAGAGAGATATGAAAAGACAAATACAGTTAGACAAGTATAGCTATAAGGAGAAGCTGGAGGCAGCTCTGGCCTCTGGTAATCCCACAGAAGCATGGCAGGGAATTAAAAACATGACGAATGCTCCACATAAGGGCAGGGGAAAATCGTCTCCTGTCTTGATCAGTGGTGAGGGAAGGGAGACGGCAAATCATTTGATTCATTCTTCTGCCGGTTTGAGAGTAGCAACAGCATAGAGGCTGACACTGCCATTCCCCTCCATCCTCCCCCCCCCTCTAGTATGCCTATTGAGGAGTTAGAAGTCATCCATCTCTTCAGGAAGTGTAATATACGAAAAAGCCCTGGCCCCGATAATATTGAAGGAGCTGTTTTAAAACACGGTGCAGAACAACGTGCACCTGTATTTACAGACATGTTTAGGTCCTCCCTTAATCTGCAAAAAGTCTCTTTGGAAAACATCCACAATTATTCCAGTGCCTAAAATCCCCAGGGCCAGGGAGCCCAATGACTTTCGGCCTATAGCACTCACTTCACTGGTAATGAAATGTTTTGAGCGTTTAGTTAAGAGGCATTTATTCTCACAAACGCAGCACCTCTTAGATCCCATGCAGTTTGCATATCAGGCCTCTCGAGGCGTGGAAGATGCTATCGCAACCCTCGAGCATCTTCTGCACACTCACCTCGAGACGCCAAAAGCCCATGTAAAGATTCTATTTACATAGGCTCCGGCCTATATAGCTGAACTCCTCTAGCGCTACACCCCAGCCAGAGCGTTAAGGTCTGCTGACCAGCTGCTAATGGTAGTGCCTAAAACCAGGCTGAAAACCAGAGGGCACCGAGCCTTCGCGGCGGCTGGCTCTAGACTCTGGAACGCTCTGCCCCACCATGTGAGGTCGGCCCAGACCCTAGGGGTTTTTAAATCAAAACTAAAAACTCACTTCTTCACCCTGGCCTTCTAATCATAGCAGAGCACGACTCATGACACTTCCCTGTGTTTGATTTTTATATTTGCTGTTGTAATTTATTGTCTTCTGTTTACATCGGTAGTAATGTGTTATTTATTATCTGCATGTGCAGCACTTTGGCTCGACCGAAAATCGTTTTTAAATGTGCTATAGAAATAAAATTTGATTTGATTTGATTTATTTGCCGACTTCTCATCAGCTTTTAACACCATCAAGCCAAGTATTTTAGCAAATATTTGAACTGAAGAATTCTCACTTGAACCTGGTCTGATCTCCTGGATGGTTGACTTCCTCAGCTGTAGAACTCAGCAGGTCAAAATAGGCATGGTGCTTTCTGACACAATAACTACCTGGATAGGCTCACCCCAGGGATGTGTCTTATCCTCTCTTTTATTTATTGTACACACCAACTCCTGCATCAGCACTCTTCCCAACAGGCACTTTATTAAGTGTGCAGATGATACGGCCCTGGTCAGCCTCCTCTTTGATGAGGAAGAGGAGCATGGGCCTGTCCTTGACTTCTTCATTAACTGGTGTGAGAAGTCAAACCTGCTTCTAAACACCTCAAAAACAAAGGAGATGGAAATTGATTTTAGAATAGCACGATCACCCAACCCTACTCTTTTAAATGTTACGTAAATTATTGTCTTTTAATGTCGGCAACAGAATGGTGAAGATGTTTTATCATGCTTTTATGGAAAGTCTGCTCTCCTTCGGCTCAGATGCTGGTTCGGCAACGCCACTGAGGCACAGAAAAAGTCAGTCAGGAGGGCCGTAACATTGTCCAGTAAATTGACAGGAATCTCATTTGCTAATATAGAATGCTTATATAAGGACAGAGTTTTAAAATTGGCACACAATATTGTGAGTGACCTGAGGCACCCTCTTGCCTCTTACTTTGAACTGTTGCCATCCGGGCGGAGGTATCGTGCCCCTTATTTAAAAAAGAACAGATCTAGGCTCTCTTTCAATGTCTAGGACGCACTGTTTACCCAGCTGGTCTGGCCCTGTCCCCCCTATTTCGCAAATGAGGGCCTATAGGCCCCTTGTCATGTCTGCCGATATCTGGTTTGTTTTTATTTGTGTCTATGTTGTTGTCAGTGATGTATTGTCTTAACTTTTTAAATGCCTCTGTGATGTGCTGCAACCTTTATATATACAGTCTATGGCTGCAACCCATTTTCCCCTCGGGGACTAATAAACGAATACTATACTATACTATACAACTTGATGAGTATAAGCCCACAGAATGAGTGCACCTCAAACTTCTGTGGGTTTGAATAATGCTTGTTTTCAAACGGACTTGTGTCCAACTTTAAAATTTGACACTGAACTTGAGCCGTCACAGTTTTTATCCCTTGGCGGCAGAAGTGTACCGAGTCCCTATTATATTTGAATCAACTCAAAAACGAATCAGCGATGCAGACTGACATTCCTTTGAGAAAGATTTATATTTATCCGTGTTGTGATTAAGCTAATGAATGCAACTTAGAACGAAACGCCAAAAATAAACATCCCAATTAGTTACAGTGTTTGTCTCGGGTGAATTGAAACACATTCCTTCTACGTTCCAACACCAACAAGTTGAGTCCTTTAAGAGTTGCTTATTCCCCCCCCCCCCTTTTGTTACTGGAGTGTGTTTCCTGGACATGAAATGTTTGTTATTGTTAATGATCAGAGCGGTTGGTGTCAATGTATCCGTCACAGAAACAGCTGACATGTTGTACTCATCACCCTCATGGGGAATCGTTCAGCACTATGGTTGCTTATAATAAAAACAAAAAGAGACCCGGTTATAATGGACAGAGGCGAGAATGCACAAGATGTTTTCATTGATAGCAGAACAAACAATGCTATAATGGACATCAAATGTTTTTAAATGTCACATAACCGCTTCTAAGATGTTTTGAAAAGCAAACAAACATTTGGACTACAATGAAAGTTTTCTTCTCTGGGAATTGAACCTTACATACCTCCTCTCTTCTTTTCTTTTTCCAGCAGCTGTTTTTTTAGATCGTCAATGTCATTCTTCAGTTTGGCATTCTCCACCATTAGCTTCTTCTCTTCTCTGACACTGGCCTGGACGACTGCAGGAAGGAACATTAATGTCAGCTCTCAGCACTGGAAAGGGTTTTCACTATCCCACAGGACCCTATAAGAACTGCTGAAATTAAGTGGCGTATAAATCTACAGTGAGTCTCTTTAGGACTTAAAGAAGCCATTGAAGCCAAACATTGAATTAAAAAAATAGTCCCATGGAGTCTAAAATTATATTTAAAAGTGTATTATTTTCCTTTTTGGAATTATATTGCTTGCACCCGCTGTGCAGGTCAAAACGACTGAAATAGAAACTCGCTCATTACACCTATTTAAGAGGCAGTCTCCCAAAAACTGGGGCTTCAGGTTTCTCAAAACGGCTAGCACTCCTCCAAGGATTTCACACTTAAATTATGAGACCGCGAATATGAAGGAAAGCAGCTCTTCAGCCAGAGATAAATCCCTCCGACAGCCAATACAGATATTTATCAGGTACCTCACTTCCTCACCTGAGCACAGCAGAAGGACTTTTTGAACAGAACAAAGTGTATGCAGAGACATGTGTGCTATCTTAAACCTAGATATATATTCTGTAAGACTGTGGCTCAATGAATGGGCCCTGTACAAAGTGTGTGTGTGTGTGTGTGAGTGTGTCTTACTGGCTTTCTCCTTCAGCAGCAGGACTTGTTGTTTGAGGTACTCGATGATCTGGTCCGCCTCAGACGCTCGCTGCTCCAGCCTCAACAAGGGATTGTGACCTGACATCTTGAACAGCGAGCGAGCTAAAAACCTAACGAAGAAAAACACACAATTCAGCAATCTCAAAACTCCAAAACAAAGAAATGCAAAAGCTGGAAAATATATTGAATTTAATACATTTCAACTTGATGAAATACAATCCGTTGGGGTCTTTGCTTTTGTTTTTAAAAGGAGGTACATGTTGATGCTTTACGCACACAAGTAGAACGAAGACTTATACAGTTACCCCAGAGCCGTATATCTATTCAATGTTATTTTAAGTTTTTCTCAAGTGACAATGAACATGTACAAAAAGAGATGGTAAGTAAGTACTATGCTTAACATGTTTGGAGTTACAAGGTTTGCATTCCAGTACAACGCCACCACAAACTACAGGCTCTGAAACGACCACAGAGTAAAGCCAACCTCTGTCTGACAGTCTCAACAAAACCTGAACATCTTAATTATCGAGCTGGTTTGTTTTGCTAGGCTGCCCTATATGACAGCATTATATTGTACAGGGGTTTCCTATTTTCTGAAACATATCATTATATATATATTATTCATTATATAATGTCGTTTTGGGACGTTGCCAAAAGTGACAAAATCTGATCTTGCGTGCTAAGACACATTCATGGTTTCCTTTCATGATATCAGAAAATAAATAAGCTACATTTGAATCAAAAATGATACCATTTGAATATTTTCTGCATTATTTCAGTGAAGGAAAACCTGATTGGTGGCTCGATAAGTTACAAGAAAAACGTAAAAAAACTAAACAAAGTACCGTACTTTTCGGACTATAAAGCGCACCTGCATATAAGCCGCAGCAGCTAAATTGTCCGTCTGTCTTGCTCTCGTTCTGTCTCTCGGTTCCACTTTTACTTTGGCGCGCTACCTGTCTCACTCTTTTCCGGCCTCCAGCTTTTCCTGCTGGAGCCCGCCGCTTAAAGGTGGCGGACCGGTCATAGAGCCCATAGAGTTAAAGGTGGTTAATTTTACCTGTAAAATCCATAGATTTAGGAGGTTCCCTAGTGGCCGTTAGCTGTAAAAAAAAAATGGGGGAAAAAGTCGCGGCTTATAGTCCGAAAAGTACGGTATTGCGTCTTCCTATTTCTTTCATAATAACAAGAAGTCCAAAGTGACATAGTTTATTCTTTAAACCACAGTAAACATCAACATAATTTGTTTTGGATCTTAAATTCAAAAGGCATTATCCACTCTTGGGCCACTCCACCCAAACAGGGTAACGTTCCTTTATCATTTTGAGCTGGGCAAATTACTTCTTGCAGAAAGAGGAAAAGAAGGATTTTTACGAGGCTGAGGTATGGAGAAGAAAACGTCTTAATCATATTACAGGGAGGCGCTGCAAAACAACAGCTGGCTTGAGATGAAAACAAAATGTTAAGGGATGAGGAAATTAGAAACACAAAAGAGCTGGAGTTAATCAAATCAAGGATCAAAGCATTGCTTTTGGAGAAACTGAATTGATTTAAACAGGCCCAGTGTTGGAGTAATGACAAGAGCCACAAAAAGGCTGATCTCATCTGGATAACCCCAGAAAAGGATTCTGAGGCCGAGGCTCGGTCGGCAGCATATAAACATGACATGGTCATTTCAGCTTTTGATTTCAGATGGAAAAAAGCAAATGTGTTTACAATGTTAAAGTGAAAGAGACTTTCAGCAGGATGAAATTACCTTTCTAGGCTGAATGAAAATCAAAATGTTTTCGATTCGTCTACAAAAGTGTGACTGTAAACAAGTGTACTGCGCTGTACAGGGGACAGCTGTCATCCAACTGGAGAAGGCATCTGCATTATCAGTCTCCTAAAAATAGTCACGACTGGATAGCTGAGTCATGGCGCTTTTATTAGCCCAGACAAACATTTTATGTCAACATCCCCTTTCAAATCACAATATCAAAGCTAATACTGCAGAGCTAAACTCAGACTAACAGGTGGTTTGAATCTAATCTGTTACACTTGACCACCATCTTCCTCTTATATGTCGCTGGTATGAGAACGACCCACCAGGATACAAGTGTTTCCTCTTTTCATGCTTTATTCCCATAGTAAACATATACGTGTAGGAGGATACTTCCCTACCTGTCTGCTAGCCAGACCATTATACACGCAGACAAAGCAGGAAGCCAGCACCACCTTAAGGCATTAGAGGGACCTACACATTTAGACTTTACAGAAACTATACAAGGAGTAGTCTTTAGCACCAGATATACTACATTTTTGTATGTATGTTTTTAAAGCACGGGCAAAGATCTATCAATGTGTGAAGAACAGTAACAACTGAGCAATAAATTGAGCATTATTATTGACAATAATAAAACAGCAATTACTGTCTCTGTCTGCATAATAAACTGTTAAACACCTGGAAACATGACAAAGGAGAAATAGTAACAAGACTATGTCCATGGTACCTGCCTTCATGATCTGGTTATGTATCTGTTGATAGTATAACATGTCATTATAATCACCATTGTCCTCTGCAATATTTTCTACTACCTTATTTTTGTTAATCAATAAGAGGCATGGTTATTGCACAGACGTTTGTATTTAGAAAGGTGCCAACATGTTGGATCTCAGACAGTAAATTCATTCATAACAATATATAGTACACATATAGTACAACTGAATATCTGTATAAGAACTTATATTAATACTGGCTCCTGTTAACATGACCTATATCTAGAACATAACAGAGATTAGGACATGCAGTCATTTGCAAATCACAGTAATACAACAAATTGACATGCCAACCATACACATAAATGGCTCCTACAACAATCTTTTTACAAATTGAAGCACTTGGATTCAATGTGATTTGTAGGGAATGGAACAATAATTTGTATTTAACATTAGTAAACGTGAAATTGAAACATGCTGACTTTATGCTAACTCTCATGTAGCTAGCCCCAATAAGCTAACTAGCACGACGGTTGGTAAGGTTAAACGTTATGGACGGGTTATGATCAGTTAGTAAATGCAATGAAATAGAAACACAGAGATGTATGAAACTTACATTAACTCTGAGCAGCTACCTCAACACGTTTCAGGGGAGGAGGGGGCTTGACAGTTGCTAGTCCTGCTAACGTTACATCAGCTAACTAACAGACAGGCAGCTAGCCCCGTACTGAATCAGGCCCCTTGAGTAGATCTCTACGGTATGCGGATGTAGCTTTTATATGAGTGACTACCATCCACCTGTTCTATAGATCGGATATTGTCACAGAATATAATGAGGCAACGGGCAGTGCCTGTGTGTAATTACTACAATGATCAAATCACTTTTCCAAAAATACGAAAAAAAGGGATTGGACAATTACTTTGTTAAGGTGTTGAATTAAATGTGTTTTATTTGAGTAAATATGTTGTTATATGTTTTTTTTGGTGCACTGCTTTGTCGAATTTTGTCGCACAAATATGACGTCGTTGATCACGTTCAGTCAGCTGTTCACATCACATTGCAGAGGCAGGAAACGAATTCATTTAAAACATTTCAAATCGTTTTATCAATATTTCCAAGTGTATTCTGCTGACATGGCAATGCAGATTTTGCATTAAACGTGAGTAACGTTATACTTTTTCCGGGGGTGTTTTCCACAGTGCATAGTTTGTTTACTATTCGGTCCAAGGGGGATGTTATGATTTTACTAAGCTAACTGTCACATTTACACAGTGGGGTTAACTGCAGCATCGCTGTGTACATTGTGTCTGAAGTTGATATAAACATATTGTATCTGTCACATATGTCTTACTTGTTCCAATAAGGGTTTTGCATTAGCAAGCGTTAATAGAAACCTGTACAAGGTTTAAATGAATATATGATTCACCATAGTAGTGTTGATGATCACAATGTTCCCTTCATTCATAGTTATACTCAATGGCTACTTTATTACGTTCACCTGTACAATTGAATGCAATCCTCAAATAAACTGTTCTTCAATAAATTCTACTTTTGTAATGCCTATAACATTAGGCCTTTTTTTTACACTGTCATAAATGTGTTATTTAGATACATTTTTAAGCATTGAAGTCATAGCTATTTAGTTGTGTTGTTGTGGTACTGAACTGCACTGCACTCCTAATAACCTGCACTTTTTAATGTATAAATAAAAACAGATTATAAATCGGCTGAAGATAATAATGCAATGATATGATGATACAAAAATGATAAGACCAATTTAAATTTCTCTTAACAAAATTAGGCTTTTTTAAACTTTGTATAACCATAGAATAAATAGCAGAGCTGTTGTGTTGAATTCAAATACATTATACAGATGCTACTATAATGTGGCCACTTATCATCACATAATATTCATTTATTAATTCAACAGATCTTTCCCATTGAAACCAAGTGGCGAGATGAGGCCCCTGAAAGACGCCCAGCTGGGAGCCTTCACCTTCTTTGCCTCAGCTCTTCCTCATGATGTCTGTGGGAGCAATGGCCTCCCTCTCACCCCAAACTCCATCAAGATCCTGGGACGTTTCCAAATCCTCAAAACCGTCAGTCATCCCAGACTCTGCCAATATGTGGACATCTCCAGAGGGAAACACGGTATGACTTTCTGTTTTGTCCTTTGCCAGGGATCTAATTAAATTGCAGAGCCGGTCCTTGAAGGTTATTAAATTGTATTTGTTTTATTTGAGTGATATTATGCCCCTTGTGTCCTGTCATTGAGCTTATCTAAAACATACTTAGAATTCTGTGTGGAAATCACGTGTGCTGTGATTAAGTAATATATTTTGTATTGATAATGAACAAAACATGTTTTAGGGACTGCATTATTTGCAGTTCAACACAACATCACAAAGGAAGGACATATTCCTGGGATAGTTTCTGCTGTGGAAATGCCCTCATGCAGTATAATAGGATTACTATTATTGTTATTTTGTTTTACTTGCTTGTAAGCGCTTTGAGCACCAGGAAAAGCGCCTTATACATGTAATGTATTATTATTATTATTACTTATAATAAAAAATAGCTGCTTTTCTTAATTTTGTTGGATTTAGATACAAATCTGATGCATTTTCACTTCACATTTTATTGTAGAGGTTTAAAACAAATACTCGTATTATAAATGAACATCAATACATCATTGCTAACTCAGTTTTTATTTGTATTTCTTCTTCTTGCCTTACAGAAAGACTGATTGTTGTTGCTGAACACTTTGAAAGCAGTTTAAGTGATTTCCAAAAACAGGGGAAAAAAGCCAGGTGGGATTGCCATTAAAAAAACTTTTTCAAAACGAACTATTTAAAAGTAATTATACTACACTGTATCTGATGAACCAATGTTGTTTTCTACCTTTGTTATCACTGGTGAGCAGCTATTGTTAAAACCTTGTACTGCTAATACAATATGTTATATATGATGGTGCACGGTAATACAATGCGTTCACCGTGCCATCTAATGGCTGATGATAGGCTTGCATAATATGTTTACTCAAACGTCTAATACGTAAACGTCTAAAATAAGAAAAATGTAAATGAAATCTTTATCATGACATACTGCTGTCTTTGTGTCTGTAATAGCTCAGAGAAGGTGCTGCAGGTAGCCTATGAGCTCCTTGAAGGTCTGGACTTTATGAACAAACATGGCATGGTGCACAGAGCCCTCAGCGCACACAATGTCCTCATGGACTGCAAGGTAAAATTGAGCTTTTTAATGTACGTCTAGCTTTTACTGACTGAAGTCTTTCCAATATGTGCTTGCTTGCAAGTAACACTGTCACTCAAATGTATTTGTCGTGGCCCATTCTTGTGGGATATCTAAAACGGTGCCATGTCAACAGGCATCCGCTTCTTGACTCACACGTTAAAAACCATCCAAGCTCTGTAGGCGCTGATTTCTTTGCCTTCCTTGGCCGATTTATTTGCTTCCATATATTTAAACAAACAAAATAAACAAAGTGTAACGTGAGGTCAAAGACTGTTCCGATTCCCCGTTCATTGCTGGAGACAATTTCCTCCTCACGCTCAGTCCCACCCCTTCCTTATATCACAGGTGTGGCTCGCAGTAAATCAAAGTTGTTCTCCAAGTATTTAATTCGGTACTAGTACATAAATGGAAAGAATATATTAAGATCTAAATGAATAAGAAAATAATACACTCATTGTCAACACAGAAAATGGCTCTAACAGTATTGTTTTTTCTTTGTAGGGGAATGTCAAGCTGGCAAAGTTTGGCCTTTATCACATGACTGATCATGGAGCCGATGTGGATTTTCCCATTGGGTACGTCTTTGTCTCCTCATTCATCACAAGGAAAGGTCCAATGGTGCTCTGGTCCTCCTCAACTGCTGGGACTGAGCTATGTGAGCAGTCTGTTCAGGGTCAAAGGATCACTTGTATCTGTTTGCTGTTAGTTGAATCATGAAGAAGGCATTGACCATAACATTGATGCATAATCAACCGTGCTTTTTTCATAGAAACCAGCTTATGGGGCATCAAAAGAGCTTCCTGCTTTTGAAACTGTAACAGATTGTTGGACTTTTATCCTAATCCAAAAGCCCCTTTGCCCTGTCAAATATCTCTTTGTAATATCCTTTTGCAGGTTGGAAAGGAATGATGGCACATGCCCGTGACTTCCAGTAAAACATCTGGATGGAAGATGTGATAAATGTGTCAAAAACATATAATGATAGAAAGGTGTGCAATATCATCAGCCTATGGGGCGGCAGTAGCTCAGTCTACAGGGACACGGCTTTAGGAACCCGATGGTCGCCGGTTCAAATCCCCGTACATTTAAAGTAACGAATGTTGTCTGGTCGATTTTGTACTGCGACGACCCATTACTCAGAATTATTTCCATATTGATGCATTTTCTGTGTGTTAGTCGAGAAAAATGACAAAAATAATGAATTAATTATTAGAATTGAAGTCCATTTTTTTTTGACAATTTTTTAAATTATTTTTATTATGTTTCGTATTATTATTATTAATGTGTTTTTTTTTTTCTTCATTATTATTATCATATTATTTATTTGTTTTATCATAGTCGGGAGAACATCCTATATTAATTTGTACTATTGGACATAATATGGAAAGGATGTTGTATGAAGTGAATCAAGCAAAGCTCACCATAATGGATGAACATCTGTGGTGTGATGTTTCACCACTGCACAGTTTTTTATATGACAGAAAACTGTGTATCTGAGCAAATTTTGAGGTGTCACAGTGATGTTCCCATCTGCTCTGTGAACATGACCTCAGGTACCCATCATACCTCGCTCCAGAGGTGATCGCTCAAGGCTCTTTCCACCCCAGCGACTTCTCCCATGATGAAGCTCCTCTGCCTTCAGGACCCAAGACTGATGTCTGGTCTCTTGGGGTTTTGCTGTTTGAATTATGTGCCGTAAGAAACCTTCATAACCCTCTTCACACAAGACAAAGACATCAATACAATATATCATTTTGGGTTTGCCTGAACTCACACTTTATGGATAGTTTTCCCTATTAATTCTGATGCTGTGACTTCATTACAGGGTCGGCGACTGCTGCAGAATATTGAGATCAGTGAGAGGTTGAAATTCATTCTGACCCTGGGTGAGTAAAAAGGACATTATTATTGTAATTACTTAGCAATATACTCTCAAGCCTAATTAAGCTCACGCTGTGATACGTTTGTCTTTCTCAGGTTGCATGGACGACATTGTCACCGTCCTTGCTGAGGAACACGGCTGTCTGGATGCCATTAAGGTAAAGTCAAAACCCTTGGCTGCCTCGATATATAAGTCAATTAGATAATCCTCATGTAAAGACATTTTTAATGGTACTTTTAAGGAGATTGGTATTAGCCATTATCAGGAAATGAGGTTGCAGTACTTGCATGGCAGTATTATGTATAAAAGGAGAAGGGCACTCAGAGGCCGATGTTATAAGTGGAAAATAATGTGTGCATCCACCCTGTGAGTCAGTTCCAACATGTAATGGGTTCTTCCTTGGCCCATGCTACACCCTTTCCCAAGTTCATTAAACTTGAGCCTGTCGTTTTTCAGTAATGCTGCAGACAGACAGACAGACAGACAGACAGACCAAATTGAAACAGAAAACATATAATGTCCTTGGCAGAAGTTAAAAACCACATGGGCATCATTAGGGATAATTTTGAAAGGTTTTAGTATCTCTACAGTATATACAGGGTAAAACAATACCTTAGTTAAGGTACTAATACCAAAACATTACTTTAAGCCAAAGAATCTGAAACAGCATTTGAAAACTTGATGGATAGAATTTGTAGGTGTTTCTAAGCATTCTGTAAAAGCTAATGGGTCATTTGTATGTAAGCATGGTCTATGTTACTAACCAATCACCGGAGATTATTATAAAAACAGATTTCATATAGTATGTTACATTTAAATGAATTAAATCAGACATTTAGACATTTGTTGTTAGTTTAAATGCGACCTGTATGTTCTTTGTGTACTGTAGTTAATTAAGGCTTTTTTTTACAGGAGCTGCCTGAGCATGTTCTTGAGTTATTAAGGAAGTGCTTGACATTTCTTCCATCCAAAAGGTAATTACAGCCTTTAATATAATGATTGTTGTAGGACATTGGCCATTTAGTTTCCAAAACACTTTTGATGCGATTAGTAAAGACTTCCTGCAAAGGAGTCCAGCATGCAAAAGCTGCCACTGAGATGAACAGTTTGACTTTATATTAACTACATGTTAAGTACGATTAATCCTCAGTTAATACAACATTACAACGTTAATGCACGCTCCCTGTTTGTGGCTATTTTGCTGTCGTGACCATGTCTGTGTCCTCAGGCCGACCCCTGCAGAGCTGCTGGGAGACCCTATTTTTAATGGCGTCTCCTGCCTCTATACGCCCTTCAAGAAGCCTGTTAGTCTCTTCTCTTCTTCCCTCCGCTGTGCACATCTGGAGCTTCCAGAGGACATCAGCGACCTTTGCAAAGGTCTGCCCCAAATACACACAACATCGCAGAGTTACACCTCCACACTTTACACAAAGTCTGTCAACCCTATTCTTTCTGACAAAAACCTAAAAAAAAGACATTTCTAAAAGCTGAATTGATTGTGTTAAGGTAGGTTACATTAAGAATTCTAGCAAGCAACTCAATTAAAGTAGCAGAAAGATAGAAGGAATGAGTGTAAAAGGTTTTAAGTGGTGTCCCGTGAGAATTGGCTTGCATAGTTAAGGAGTCATTTGATATCGCCTATAATATTTCACCTCCACCAATTATATTGAGGGCTTATTAGTTTGTATAAGCTTTGTTCTTTTACAAGAAACTGCACTTACTTTATTTGTTAAACATTTCAATTCTACAACACATACTTTTTTTTAAAGCCCAGCAAAAATGGGCAGGATGAAATACCAAAAGTGATCATGTGGGAAGTGTTTTTGGGATAGGGATATATTATTATTATTATTATACACATTTCAGTTCAACAAGATTTCACAAAATAAACCACATAATTGAAATGTATGTTTTGTTAAAACAATATTCCGTTACATACGAGTGAACATGTGTGTTAATGTCAGGAGAGGATTATACACTTGATATGAAGGTGATGTTTTGATTGTGTGTGCTCTGGTGCCATCTGTGCTTAAGGGGATGTGTTTACTGTTCTGCGTGCATGATTGTTATTAGACGATGATGAAGACTACCTGTCGGAGCGCGCCATAAATGAGGTGTACCATCTGTGGTGTCTGGCGGGGGGGGACCTGGAGAAGGAGCTGACCAACAAAGGGATCATACAATCCAAACCTCCAATCTGCACTCTCGCAAAGTACATAAAGCACACACACATGCAGTGAGGAATCCATCTGCTAGCTTTAGTTGATATTCACACGCTCTCCGTCTCTGTTTCTCTCTTCTTAAAGTTTTGTCCTGGAAGACGGGGAGTCGTTTGGACAGAGAAGGGATCGGAGTTTCTTGCTTGATGACACAACAGTAACACTGTCTCTGTGCCAACTAGGAAACGTAAGAAAACAAACCTTTCAACTGACATGTACAATATTGTGTGAATGTATGTATTGTTCATACTGTGTGGTTAGGGTTTAAGGGTACTTTTTCAAATGTGTTATCAAATGTAAATACTTTCTTTGGTCTTTTTTGCCATCATTTGTTACAAAGGCAAGAAACACCTTTTAATAACATACAACTCATTAACCTTGGCAATATTTCAAGTTAAATTAATGTTTGTTTATCACTCCAGCTGACAACTCTTTCTAAAAAAAGTGATTTCTTATCTGTCCAATATGCCTACGGTTTTGACTGCGGTTGATCCACAAATGTGGCATGCTTGGTTTATAGTGGGCGTTTTATTTATGCTATGAGAGCTTTCAAAATGCCCCCTTGAACTAAATTAAACTGTAATTGTGGATCCATCTTATGTTTCTTAAGCCTCTCTATCCCTTTTCCCAGAGACTGAGGGATGTAGCAGGAGAAGCCTATTACCCTCTGCTGGAAGACGAGTAAGCCATTTTTATCTTTTAAATTGCCTCTTTCGCCCTCTCCTCCCCTGTCACAACTTCTCATGTCACCCTATCATTTATTTTGGCTCGGGTAATGTCATATTTCCTCTACTTCAGACAGTCAAGTCTGCCCCAGTCCAACAGCAGCAATGAGCTGTCGACCACCGTCAAGCTCCCACTTATCATCCGAGAGAGAGACACCGAGTACCAGCTCATCCGCATCATCCTCTTTGACAGGCTGCTCAAGGTCTGGGCTCCATTCTAATTCCCACACACACACACACACACACACGCACGCACGCACGCACACACATACATACATACATACATACATACATACATACATACATACATATATATATATATATATATATATATATATATATATATATATATATAAATATGGATATACATACATACATACATACATACATACACATTCATTAGCATGCTTTCCCAATTACAGTGAAATCCTAGATATGTCAGAGGCTGGTGAGTGTTTCAACTCCAGTTCTGGATTTGTAACAATTATCATTTAACCAGGTTACTTTCAAATTAAAGCTGGGTCATGTATACTCTGTTAAACGGGGAATTTTGGATTGTTTCGAAGTTGGGTTGAATCAGATACTTATCCATATTTATTGCATGTGTCCAGAAGTCAATTGCGGTGTGCACGCCCCCAGTTTGGAGAGACAGACAGAAGGATAAGCAGTACTCCTGTGGACGGGGGTTGCTAAAAGAAAGGCCTTCTCAAAAAACATCAGTTTGCTCGATTTAGAATATGTTCACTGCTTTCCATTGCTTTCAGACAGCCCTTATTATGGGCAGGGTACTTAACATGTTTCTATGGTCTCACCAGATCCACCAGACTACAACTTTGGTTGCTGGTCTACCACTGGCTCCATTGGCTACTTTGCTATCGTGTGATTTTGGTGAAAGGGTTAGTCTGGACTTCCAAAAGTTTCACAATATCAGACTTAAAAAACCATCATGGTAGGAAAATACAATTAACTCCCCTGTTTTGTGAGGTACAGTAAAACGTTTTGTTTTTTTGTCAAGGAGTGGCAATTTATTTGATGGTAAGGAAAAAAAGTGATTATTACAAAAACATATTCTAAAATGTGTTTTGCTGCTGCCCCGTTCACATCGGTATACTGCAATGCTTCCAGGTCTATTTCTCCAAACTGGGGTTCACACACTGAGTATGAAAAGTATCTCAAACCCACTTCAAAACATCCAAACGTTTCTTTTTTATACTTTGCCCTCAGGCGTATCCTTACAAGAAGAACTTGGTGTGGAAAGAGGCCAGAGTGGATATCCCCCCTCTTGTTCGGGGTCTGGTGTGGGCAGCACTGCTGGGCATTGAGGTATAAGATAAATTGTAGTCTTGTGTTGAGACAAGATGCAGTTTCAGCATTATTTTCTCTGGAGGATAATCTTTTAAACCATTTTTTTATTTTAACAGGGTGACATTCAAGCCAAATATGAGAGCACTGACAAGGATACCCCGATCCCAACTGACAGACAGGTAATTTATTTGTAACCATACATATAAAACGTTGTTTACACTTTTGGAATGAATTTATTATCTACTGTATGCCACAGATAGAGGTGGATATCCCGCGCTGCCACCAGTACGATGAGCTGCTGTCGTCTCCGCAGGGTCACATCAAGTTCAGGCGTGTGTTGAAAGCCTGGGTGGTCTCTCACCCCGACCTGGTCTACTGGCAGGGTCAGGATTTACTGTCTCACTGAATGTTTTTTGTCTCCTTTTTTGTTTTTCCTTCAGTATTTCTCCTCCCTCTCCTTCATTTACATCATTCCTTATTGTACTATTCATGACTAGACACTAGATGGTGCTCATGTCACATCCTGTAAACTCTTTTTTTTTTTACCCTCAGTTTTGTGAACATATACATAACAATTGTATTATACATTTTGTATTTCTTTTCCTTGCTTTATTTCAGGTTTGGATTCACTTTGTGCACCGTTCCTCTACTTGAATTTCAATAACGAAGGTAGGGGTTTCAATTTAAATAGCCTATTGTTATAACTACTAAGTGCTTTTTTCTAGTTTTTGACTTCCTTTCATACTTCTCTTTTCACAGCGCTGGCATATGCCTGCATGTCTGCCTTTCATCCCAAAGTACTTGTACAACTTCTTCCTGAAGGACAACTCTCACGTCATTCAAGGTGAGATATAGTAGAACACACACCTGTTGTGTCGACCAGTTATACTGGCCTGCTTTGTTTTGCACAGTAATACGTATTAATATGGTCAGAGTACTCGGCTATGTTCAAAAACAAATTATCATCGTCTGGCTCGGAGCTCGATGTTGATTCAATTCTGGCTACATGTTGTTTCGAAGCTGTGAAAACTAATTTCAGTCCGTCCTAATGGAGTTTGCAGCCGAGCCACATCATTTAGATAAAGGGAAACAAATGAAACTGCAAAGGCCTGCAGAGCAATGTCAAAAGCAATTCTTATGTGACAACAGCTACACCTCTTGAACTCTGTGGGGGAATGTGACTATTATCTTTCTATCCACTGCATGATGCCCTGGAGAGCCGGCTAATGTTTATCCATCTGTACCGAGCCCCTGTTTTCATTTACAGTGTGAAGAATGGGAGCCCAGCATTACAGGGTTTCCACTGGGCATGTGCACAAGTCAGTTTCCAAGGTTTCAGTGGATTAGCCGTCGACCGGCAACATTTTGGCTTTGTCTCTTTCTGATGATTTCTCTCTTATGGTTATTCAAAACAGAAAAAGAAAAAACATATAACATATCATTTCAATTCCCCCCCCCAGTCTCTTTGTTATAAGGCAGCAAATAGCTTCTTGTGATGACTTCTAAACTATGAGATGTCTTTGCTTAATGATTAATATGCTAAATTCAATCGTTTATGAGGTTAGTGTGTGTATGTTTGCATGTTATGTAATATATATTGCATTCTTAGCAGTGGTGGAAGACGTACTCGGGTCGTATAGTTAAGTGAAAGTAATAATTCAGCAGTGTAGAAGTACTCTGTTACAATTAAAAGCCCTGCAATCAAAATATATTTACGTACCAAATCTTAAAGTACTCATTATCCAAAGTGGCCATTCTCTTAATAATATATAAAATATCTCTGGTTTATAATAAGTGATTCAATCATATTTGTGTTTTAATGCCAGGTATCTGGATTTAATGTTTGTATTAATAATATAAACCTGCAAAAGTAACAGCCACTTATGTTGTCAAACGAATGTCGTGGAGTAGAAGTATAAAGTAACATGAACAATTCTCAAGTTAAGTCAAGTTAAATTCTTGACTACATTTAGTTCCTCTCCATCTGGTTCTTAGTATTGACTGCAAAGTGCTTGGTTGAGAAGACTCTCAATATAAAGTGTTAAGCACTCAAGCTTTACAATGAATAGACCTCTTGCCCTTTTATCTGTTTTTCAGAGTACTTGACCGTCTTCTCCCAAATGATTGCCTTCCACGACCCTGAGCTAAGCAACCATCTAAATGAGATTGGCTTCATCCCAGATGTAAGTTACCAAGAGAGCAAGCGCCCTGACACACTGACGACCGCAGACTGCAGAGGAGGGCACACTAGGATAGCAGTAAAGTCTTCTACTGCAGGTTTACCTTTTAATGGAAAGTCCAGAAAGTATTCAAGATTCTTCCTCTCTGCACCAGGGCCAAAGAAAATGACCATCCATAGATCACCGTGTATATCCTTTCGTTGTCATTGACACTTTTTGTTTCCATCATCCTTTCCAGAATGTGTGGCTGGGGTCATGCTCTCCCTATAGTCCGCTGGTGATGATTTATACAGCGACTAATGTCTGCAAGGCACACTTAACGGTTGTCCTCTGCCAGGCTTACATTATTTCTCTTACTCGGTGCCACTTCTTCCTGCCCTTCGCTTCCTTCCTCACAGCTCTGCTCAGACAGTGACAAGGTCAAAGTCTCCCCCCTCGCTGGGGTTTGGTAAGTGCACTGATGAATGTGTGTCACCTGTGGACCGGCCACTGGGACATTATCTGATGAAAGGTGGGGTCTCTGTCATGGAGGAGTCAGGGTTTAAAGCCTCTTCCTCCTTCCTCTTGCCTTACAATACTGCAGCTCCTTTTTTTAAAGTGGAGCAAGTGAGGCGAACAACTGTCTGTCATTCTTTAAAATGTGTAGGAAACGCACAATTCAAGAAGATACTTTGGCTTAATGCCTAAATGTAACTTGTATTGCCTTTCCTTGAACAGATTGTCCCATTGGGTTCTTCCAATATCATCCGTTTTTACAGACTTTCAAAGAACAACAACCTTTTTGATGCTGACCTGACACGTACTGCATGTCCACGACTACCAGCATTGACTTGCCTTTCAAAGGGGGCTTTTATCCGCCTGCTTTCATTGATGGGACAGGATGATATTGGGACAGGCTTTGTTGTTGCAGCTTTTCATGCTTGATGTCCATCCAAGTAATTAGACTTTTTTACAGACCATCAATTCCTTTTTTTTCCTTTTCATAAAAACATTCAGATCTGATGTTTCACCAACATCCATCTGCTCTAAAAAACGAAATGTCACTGCAGTGAGAAATGGATTTGATTTCCCATATCGAAGCATGGCTAGCTCAATACAGGTTGTCTTGTGCACGCATGCAGTAACCATGTAATCTTAGGACATGATGCGGGGTTGGATCCAGAAATGCCTGCAGCCATCGGCAGAGAGTCAGATTGCACGTGGACCAGAGGTTTGATTCAAGCCATTCTCAATTTGGCCACATCTGCTCTCTCGGGTCTTCCATGTGCACCGACACTAATCCAATCTGGCTGGATTCGCAGTGCTGCGGAGCTGTTGAAATTGAGGCAGCGACTCAGTGCAGTGTCTCCTGGTCATTACTCCTGGGCAGAGGGGGGGGTCTTCTCGACAGTCACCGGCTCCTACGCAATTAGCTATCAATTAACTGACTCCAGCTCCAGCATCCCTGCACACTCTGCCGCAGACCCTTTCCTAGTAAACAGAGTAACAGAGCGTGAGTGACGGTTGCCAGCGGTTGCCAGGTGTTGTAGCAGGTGGCTAATGGTGCAGTGTGTGTGTGCGGTCTTTAATTCCAATGTTATGCATTTCCTCCAGGGAAAGTGTGTAATGGAGAAAGTGGAAGTTGGAGAGAAAGAAGGATGGATGACACGACTTGTGTAATGACATTCATTGTTAGCTTTCTCCCCGTTGTCTAATAAGCAAACGCTGCAGTTTGGTCTTTATCGTTGTTTCTGTTTCTCTCAAACCGGAGAGGTGTGCAGCCTCTGTGCCGCATTTATTACAGAAAGCTCTCCAGTGAGAAAGCAGTTCATTTATTTCACTTTCAGCTCTCTGCACTTGTTCCGACATCGTGAATATTTTATACAAATGAATGCTACATTATCTCATTAATGTGCTTGTGTGTATTATTTCCCTTCCCCACAGCTTTATGCCATTCCATGGTTCCTGACCATGTTTACACGTAAGTCGTTTTTCTTTCTACGGTGTGAACATGATGTGGCACTTCAGAGGGCATTTTGAGTCCGTTTCATTTAGAGTATAAATAAAAGACTCTGAAGGTCAGTGGGCACAGTATGGTAGTATCGTGGTTTTTTTTCTCTTGGCCTTTATTTCAGCTGCTCATTCATCCCAGTTCTGAAGGGCTCTGTTTCTCAGTCCAACATTACCTCGGATTTGAAGATCTTTCATTTATCTGTTCTGTATCTAAATGAATACATTTTAAAACATCAACATAAAGCTAATAAGACATCTGCTCGCAGCAATTTTTCTCGTCCTTGTTCAGTAAGGCGAGTACCAGCTGCAAACATCATAAATATGTTGACTAAAGCATCTTAACTCCAGATCCAAGGCCTCTTGCTTTTTCTGAGCTTTTAACTACATCTCCGAGAAAGTGTTTTCTCAGTTGTCATTGGTGATCTGAACAGGGAACATGACAACTGACACACATACAAATTCATGTTTCAGGTTCAGTCTTTTAAACCATTGATGCAAAGTAACTATTTACATGTAATATTTGTACTCTACTTATTTATATCCTTCTGCTGTTACATCCTACTTCTCCACTACATTTCCATACAGCTAGTTAGTACAAGTTACTTTCCAGAGATGGTAAATGCAAAATGTATGATACATTGTTATAGGACATAGCACTGTGTATAAACCAATTTAAACTAGCTCTCAACCAACTCTATAATTACGTTTTCTCTTATGTTAATGCCCGATAATCATGACATAACATTTATATATCATATTATGTCTAATTTATAGTTTATTTTCTAGCTTAATTATCTGAATTTGTTGTCCACTATCATTTTAACCCTCCTGTTGTCTTCGGGTCAAATCTGACCGATTTACTACTTTCATCATCCGATTGCATTAAGGCTTTATGACCGCCATAAAGAAAAGGAATTAGTAACCACCCGGATCAGAACACACACACACACACACACACACACACACACACACACACACACACACACACACACACACACACACACACACACACACACACACACACACACACACACACACACACACACACACACACACACACACCCTTATGTGCTCAATCCCCCCATGTGAATCACACCTGCACACACACAGAAGAATTTGACACATTTCCCGCTCTTATGTGCCCATCCCCCCACACGGATCACACCTGGCACACGCAATTCATGTTCAGTGTCTATTCTTTGTATATTCACTGCAGTGTTTCATGCACACCAGTGGTCTTATACAATATGTACAGTTTGAAAGGGTGTTAAATGAAACTTGGTGATGATTAATGGTTTTTGTGTTAATGTAATAGCAGTTAAAACAGGAACACCAAAGTGAGGGGGGAAAACGAAGGCAATAGAATTAAACTGACCACCTAATAAAATGGCGCCTGCTATTAAATCAAATATAAGTAAAGTGATTGCTATATTATGTAATTAACACGTTGCGTAACACTGTTGAAAGAGATTTCTTTCCCAAAATGCCAGCAAGAAATGGATGGTTGACATTATTATAATAATAATAATAATAATAATAGATTTAATTTGTTAGCGCTTTTACAGGTGCTCAAAGACGCTTTACATATATAATGAAGATAAAATAAAATAAAGGAACAACAAATACATATATAGTTAAAGTCAAATAATCCAAAAACAATCACACATTAAAAGCCAGATTGAAGAGGTGAGTGCTTTGAAGGTGGTGAGGTCAGTGCAGTCTCTGATGGGTTGGGGGAGTGAGTTCCAGAGGGAGGGGCAGCGACGGAGAAGGCTCTGTCCCCCCAGGTCCGGTGATTGATGCGGGTGGGGATGGATAGGAGGTTGGCTTCTGATGAGCGGAGGCAGCGGGAAGGGGTGTGCAGCAGGTCTGTGAGGTAGGGGGGGGGGGGGGGGGGGCTGGTTGTTGAGGGCTTTGTGAGTAATCAGGAGGACTTATACTGCAGTGTTTAAAAAGCAAAGGTCCTTTGTATGCAGATACATCTGTGTACCAAGTGTCACGTCTCTGTGACTACACAGTGGCAGAACTGAGTTGTAGACTTTACAGGCTTGTTATTGTTGCTCCCTGTGAGTCAGTTCGCACCTTTTCTTCATGAAAATACTGAGTTGGAAAAGTAACAGCCAGTGGTGCCTGAGATATTGTATGAGATACATTGCATACGCCATTGTGAGTATGGAGATAGCTGTACTCACGCAGCTATTTCAAAATTATCGATGACATTGTAATGATTTTAAAATCAACTGAATACGCAGATTATTTATTCTAAGCTACGGTTTGTGAGAAAGATGTTTGAGGTAACATTAAGAAAGGACAATTCCAGTATAATCTAGGTCCATTGGTTGGATGTGCCAGACAGAATCAATTCCAAGCGCTCTATCCCAGGGTGGTATGAATAAACGGCCTTTGGTAAATATGGATTTAGTACATTAGAAGAATACATCAACACTTATTGGCAAGCTCTCCTTCCTCAGGAGAACCTTGAGGAGGGTGTGATTTATATAACTTATTATGCCCCGACTCCTTAGTTTTTATGATCTTGAGTGCTCTTAAATTGTGAACCACTTCCTGCTAATAAATCGTTCCCCTCCCTAATATAACTTAAAGGAGCACCTGTGGATGTAGAGGTCAGGATATACACTTAAAGGTTGTTTTATAGTAGTTGCTTTTGGTAGTATTTCACTGTGCCAAGATTTGTTTATGCATGCGGCACTGGGGTTGTAGAGAATAATCAAAAAGCACTTCTCTAATAGAATCCATTACGATGGCCTGCAGAGAGTGCTACTTTTGTAAAGCATTCGGCTTCTGGTGAGACTTCCAAGCTTGTATTGTGAGAGTGTTGATAAGTGCTCGAGTCAGGGCATTTCTGAGAGCGTAGTTTGAGATGTTAACTCGGACTGCTTTATGTTGTACTGTGGTATGTCATCCTCACAACTTGTACAGGGAATAAAACATTTAATTGTAATGAAGTTAGAATTAGCTTCGTTGTCATTAATTTCAATCAGCCGAGGTCGTGGTGGTCAAATGATTTAGGTGCCCGCAGTGCTGTGATCCTTTTTGGAACTTGATGATGTCTACACTTGAAACTTTCCAAATATTTGAAGATGATAAAATATTACAGATCCCAGCAATAATCGGAGGTTTCAGTGATTTATTGTGGAAACCTGTGATCATGTTAGAGCCCTTTTATCTTTGTTAGTAGCAGAGACGGGGTTTAATCCCTTTTTGGCTGGTTCTGAACACGCAGTTTGTCATTTCGTAGCAGCCGTACGCTTTTATCTTCCACAATCGTAGCGCTGGAATATGAGCAAATAGGTAAGGGTCGCAGATCAATGTTACGAATTAATAGTGTGCCATTAACCTCTGTATTCTAGGTACAGATCCATCATACGGTAAAACCGCTTGAATAATGTTTTACCTTCTTAACGTCATTTTAGATTGTTGCTTTATACTTTGCAAGTCGGCAGATTTACAGAACGCAACTTTAATTTACATTAATTGTAGCCAAATTGATATTGATCAGTGATTTGCAGTGAGGTGTTTTGTGACACACACACACACACACACACACACACACACACACACACACACACACACACACACACACACACACACACACACACACACACACACACACACACACACACACACACACACACACACACACACACACACACACACACACACACACACACACACACACACACACACACACACACACACACACACACTCGGACCAATCCTTGGGTGTAGAGTTTGTGTGACCCCTTTACCCCTCACCCTTCCCCTGAGGCAGTGTGTGAGTCCAGTATTCAGAAGGTTTGCCCCTCTGACTGCTAATGTCCCCGATCCAATACGAGACGAGGTTGGAGGGTCGTCTTCAATTCACGTACGCACGCACTCACGCACTCACGCACTCACGCACGCACGCACGCACGCACGCACACACACACACACACACACACCATGTATACATCACTTCAGGGGACATTACATTGACTTACATGCATTTCCTGGAGACTTATCCTAACCTTAACCATAACCAACACATGCCTTACCCTTACCCTTAACCTTAACCTAACCCTAACCCTAACCAAGTCTTCACTCTAAAATTAATGATCCCCCTCATGGGGACCTCCATTTTGTCCCCATAAGGGAGGCGAGTCCCCACACGTGACTATGTAAACAGATTTAGGTCCCCACAAGTATAGTAATGCTAGAACACACACACACACACACACACACACACACACACACACACACACACACACACACACACACACACACACACACACACACACACACACACACACACACACACACACACACACACACACACACACACACACACACACACACACACACACACACACACACACACACACACACACACACACACACACACACACACACACTACCTGTCATTCACATGCATCAGTCTGCCCAGCAGAATGCTAATGTAGAGGCATTTTCTGACCACTCCAGCTCCCTCAGCCTTACAACATTCACACTGCACACCCTCCCACACACACATGCACACACACACATCCACACACACATCCACACACACAAACACTAACATCTGCTGCCCAGCATCCACTATAACAAACCACGGGATGATATAAACAGACGGACGGCACTGGTTGCATTAATCTTAGCAGGGTGGAAACATTACATTAATAAGTCATATGAGTGAAATGAGCGCTGCGGTGGGTCACATGATCAGGATGTGGCTTTAGTTGGCTTGAAACAACTTGTGCAGGTTCCTCGGACTAAAGCTCCTCAGCCAACAACCAACACCAACCTAAAGACATTTTCCCAGCTGATTCCCCCACGTCACATTTCCCTCCGAGCAATCTTGCCAATGCACAATACTGCTTGGTGAGCTTCCCATTTAAGAGCCATGTTAAGTAAATGCTCGAGCAAATCACACTCATTATGTAACCACGGATTCTCTCTATCTCTCTACGTATGTGTCGCTCGCTAGTGTCCCGCTAACAGAATCCTAGTGTGCATCCCTCCAGGGGACATGTCTTTTCAGGCACTCTCTTTGTCAGTCTTTATGTAAAATCTCCCTTTTGTTGTGTTTATGTTTGTCCCACGCCATGCAGACGTGTTTCCGCTGCACAAGATCTTCCACCTGTGGGACACACTGCTGCTGGGTAACTCCTCTTTCCCCTTCTGTATCGGCGTGGCCATACTGCAGCAGCTCAGGGACCGTCTCTTGGCCAATGGCTTCAATGAGTGCATCCTACTCTTCTCTGACCTGCCAGGTGAGAATACAAGCTCTGATTTACATATTTCTATAAGTCTTCCCTTTGTCCCTTTTCCAGCTGTAATCCAAACGTAAGGCAAAATATTATAAAAAACAACATCCTAACAAGATCAGATAAGGTGGACATTTATTGATTCCCAGGGTAATTCAGGCGTGAAAGCAGACTCTATAAGAGTGGATCAAAGACTGTCCAATAAGAGTTCAGATAATATCAAGATTAACAGCACACTTTCTTCATCCGTTATATCATGTATCATCCATAGCAGACACACTTCTCCTGCCTTCCCTTGACCTAACCAAGGCTGTCCATCTGTGTGAGAAACTAGCATGTTTAGGAGGCTCATTCCTCAGAGTATAATGTGTGCTGATGTGTCTTGAGTTAATGTTATCCTCAAAGCAGACGCACTCCCTCCCTCGATGTGCTGTAGGTGTGCCACGCTCTCTGCATCTGTCCAACAGTCAACCGCTACACCCTGGGAACTGGCTGCCACAGAAAACCCAGACTCTATGGTTCTCCTGCATTTCCATTATCTCCTTTCAGAGCTTTAAATCCACCGTTAGTTTGTGTAACAACTAAAGTCAATGGTTGCTATTGGGTTCTTTGGCTGCTATCAGACGTGAAACAGGGAGACAAAGAGACACTGTTGTTGTATCTCTGGACAACAACTGCAGGGTTACTCATGGAAGAATAACAGATACAGGCACACATAAATAAAGCCAAGGGTTAGCATGGGGATGTGAAGCTAGCCGGCTGAAGCAACTATCACTTTGCTCATAAAGAGATTTATATTTAATATAAAACTCACACAGGGAGAAGGTGCAGTTGGTAAATGATACGAACAGGGGGGGGGAAAAACACTTTAAAATAGTAGCAATCCAGCATATAAAACATAAAAATGCGATACACCTGCATTCACTTTATTGCTTTTCGCACACTTACTGCAAATCCTGGTTTGGCGTATATTCATATAAAGGTTTTATCGCAGCAGTATGGTTGAACACCCCAGCAGGTTACAGTGCTTTGCTGCCCTGAGTTGTTCTCTATCCGTATATCAAATGAGACGCAGTTGGAGGGACGACAAATAAAGTAATATGTAGGTTTGATATGTTGATGACATTTATGTGTTAAAGAGGCCCTATTATGCTCCAGGGAGTTTTCACTTTCCTGTAGGTTATTATATACAGTAGGTTAAGTGCATGTGGTCTGCAAAGGCTTATATCCCAATGTTCTCTCCAGTAGAGGCACAGAATACAAATATGAACCTGAAAATGAGCATAATATGTCCTCTTTAAGTCATCTTGGCACAAGTGAGGATTTGGATTTCTTTTTATACCACATTGAGTGAAGTCTCTTGGTTTCTCTTCGTCCGTGCCCTCTTTACTGCTCCTTGTTTACTTGCACAAAAAGACTACTTCAGCAAAGTATCAGTGACATACAATCCGAGAGCAGCATTCATGCAAATGTCTTCCGAATAGACCTCTCGCCCCGGGGATAGCTCAAACAATTTAATTTAAAACTCTATTTCAAAATGCTGCTCATCCCTATTTTTCAATTTGAAAGGCAGACATTGAGGTTATTCAAAACCAACAGAGATTGAGATGTAGCGCTCTGTAAACCAAGACCAGCCGCCTCCTCTTCTGCCTGAGATCAGCGTATACTTCACGGTGTTTTACTGTCCAACAGATTCATGTGATTGAGGCGGGAGGCAGAAGGAGAGCAAGTTGTCCTTATAAAGGTAAAATATGCTGGCCTGGAGCTGCAGTCGGCTTCTTTGGCAAGGTTTCCTGAGAGTGGCTACCGCTGCCAGCTTGTCTGTGTATATCACGTCCAGTCTCATTATCGCAGCTTACCTGGGTAGTTACAGCGTAGCATCTGGCCCACTCTCTACACTATATTAGGAATGCATTCTGTGCTTTGGACTGACTTAAAACAGAACTTGTTTTCTTAAATGTCTATGAATGTTCTGGTGCAGACTGTAGCGAGTAATATATCACTTGTAACAGACGCAGACTTCTAAATCCACTACCAGGAACAGTTCATCAAAATATTTATAAGCGCTACTAACTGACACTTGAGGTTTCACTACGCTGGGCTTATTGGCCTGTAAAGTGCAGGGTTTGGTTTTAGCCATGCCAGCAGGGCAGCTCTATTTCACCTTGTCTGTGCATTGGTTGTTTCATCTCAATGGCTACCCTGTCATTTATCAACTAGCAAATGGATTGCTATAAAAATGTTGTTCGGGCATTCGTGATTCCCAGGAGCGTATCTATGTTCCCGATATTCAATGTTCCCCGGCTCAATATCCTCTTAGTATCACACATGAAAGAGACCATTCAAATGATTTTATGATCCCGGCAATGTTTTTCCTATAGGTTGAATGTTCAATTAATGTTTCCCTGGGTCAATATGTTGGAATGACCCTCAGTTTATAGCCTACTTCAGTGGATGTTATAATCCTCAATACGCTTTCAAATTGTGGGCAAGACAGTTTTCTTGACTTATGACTTATCTCTATCTCTCCGCTATGGCCGATCGGATTTTCACCATTTAAAGAGGCCCCAATTATCGTTTTTGAGGTTTCCCTTTGCTGTAGTATGTGTTATAAGTTTTTGTGCATGTAAAGGGTCTGCAAAGGCCTCCCCCCCCCCCCCCCTTCCAGAACTACTCCATTGGACTCCCTTGTTTACTTCGTCAACATTGTGACATTTGCGCTTCTATTGGCCAGCGCTCCAACACATTGTACGTAATAGGCTTATGGGCGGGACATCTCTTAGCAGTTGACCAATCACACCAGTGCCAGCCAGCTAACCAATCAGAGCAGACTGGGCTCTGGTTTCAGACAGAGGGTGAAAAGAGGCAGTATGAGAACAATAAAGAGCTTTCTGAACATTGAAGCATGGAGACATGTCACCGTAGAGACACAAAATACAAAAATGAACCTGCAACGAACTATGAAGATAGCCCTTTGAAATGATCTCACAATATCATTTCAAGAGAGAGTGTGGATACTTGGTTCATAAGCGTAAAGGCCTGCTGACTTCTTTGTCTTTTACTTTTCTAATAGCACCGGCTCAAAATGTATTTTAGTGAACTCATGCAAGATCTAAGGACACATGTTGAATAAGCGAGTTATACAACTTTCTTGTGGACCTTTTCATCCTTTGATGTAAGCAAGGTTAGGTCAGCCTGTGTGTGTTCATCACGTCATTCAGTGATGAGTAAACCCTCCCACACACAAATACTCACCAACACACACACAGATTGAGAGTTATGTTAGATATCTTGTGATTTGTAGCCCGCACCTGCTCCTTCCTGTGATCAGGCGGGCAGAATTGATGTCCTCATACAACGGAGGCTCACATTCATTTGTTTCAGAGCCGATTTCCACATGCTCCACATCGTTGTTACTACCTAAACTGCAAATGTGGAGCCAGACAAAATATGCTCTGATGCTAGCTGGACACCATCAAATAAAAAGATAGACTAGTTTATGTTGCACACAGGAGAGAGAAATCACACAGCAGGATATAGCTCATTTAAAAGAGAATTTTTTTTATTTGGAATAAAAGAACCACAACATTTTAGATTAGATTACTTCATTGAATTTATGATCATCAGATCAAGGGGGGTGCTGGGGGTGCTGGGGAACTCCAGTTCGAAACCCGCTCTTGCCGCCACTGCGTCAGGCCGTTGTGTCCTTGGGCAAGACACTTCACCCTGATTTGCTCCCGTGGGTATTGTCCACAGTACATGTATAATATCAATGTGTACTTGTAAAAGCGCCTCGATGACCTCGAGGCGTGAAGATGGACGGTGTGGCGCAGTGTGCTGTGCAATGATCATCAGATCAAGGGGTGAAACCCGCCGCTGCTGCGTCTGTAAAGCCGGTGTGTCCTTGGGCAAGACACTTCACCTGAACTTGCTCCTGTGGATATTGTCCACAGTGGTGACCATTGCATGTATACAAAATATGTGTAATGTGTATTTGTAAAGCGCTTTGAGCATCTGGAAAAGCGCTATAATAATTGTAAGGAATTATGAATTATCATTATTATTATTGTCATTACAAAATGCAAGCACAGTGTAACGAAATTAAGGAGGGTCTAACCAGAGTGCAAAACAGTCAGTTATACTGTATACACAAAATGTTGATAAAACCAAGGTAATGCTCTTTTCTAAAGCTAAAAAGACGACAGACACTGCTTTGGATATTGTTACTATGCAAGGACAAGTACTCGGAGTGGTTGCCTGTTATAAATACCTAGGTATCTGGCTTGATGATTGTCTTACTTTTAAACTTCAGGTCATTAATCTGCTTAAAAAGCTGAGGGTTAGGCTAGGTTTCTTTTTCAGAAACGAGTCCTGTTTCTCGCTTGAGGCCAGGAAAAGGCTAGTCACTGTGACCTTTTTACCTGTGCTGGACTATGGTGATCTGATCTATATGAATGCACCTGCCCATTGCCTGGAAAAGTTAGATGCCGCCTATCACAGTGCTCTGAGATTTGTTACTAACTGTAAAGCACTTACTCATCACTGTACCCTGTATGCCAGGGCAGGTCTGCCTTCACTAACTGTACGGAGGCTACATGTTCATCTATAAAGCCATGTTGGGTAAACTACCTTTTTATATCTGCTCTCTGATCTCTCAACAAATTGAAAGTACGTATTGCCTGAGATCTCATGATGTTGTTTTATTAAATGTGCCAAGTGCTAGGACTGTCTTAGGGAAGAAAGCTTTTAGTTGTGCAGCTCCACTAAATTGGAACAGTCTGCAAACCTGTTTAAAACTGAGCACTTTGGTTCCCCTGCATCATTTTAAAACTCGGCTGGGTGACATGCTGTTTGATACTCATGGTACCTGTCACTGTAAATAGAGTTTTGTAAACTGTACCCTGTACATTATGTTTTATGTCATCCTTATTGTTGTTCTGTTGTTTTTATGTTACATGTGTAACTAATGTCCTGCAGGTCACCCTTGAAAAAGAGATCTTTTGATCTCAAGGGGCTTCACCTGGTTAGATAAAGGCTACAAACAAACAAACAAACAATGATCAGTAGTATGTACAAAATAAATGATACAAAAATAAAGGTAAATAGATGGGAAATGTATAAATAAAAATAAATACACAGATAATAATAAATACAGTGAATACAGTACTGTATAATTGCGCTTCAGCACAGCACACGACAACAACTAGGCAGTATGGGACAGCGTGGGGTTCATTGCCAGCAGTCTGACTGCTGAAGGGAAGAAGCTGTGCGTAGTCCTGCGTTAGCACCAGGTTTTAGTTTTATTATGAGACCCATGTTGAGCAGGTGCTTTACGAGGACATTTGTCTGCGTAATCTGACTCTGCTCGGCATTATAGATAAAACCCTCCAGAATATGGGTTGACTCTCCCTGGGCTTGTGAATACAGATAGCCCGAGAAGCGAGGGGGGGTGACGGTGACTTGGAGTCTGTAGCTCTGTGTAACTGTCTTGAGAAACCCAAGCAGATGTCGTGAGCATCTCCTGCTGTTTGCTCCTTAGAGCCAGCTGAGATGTCACGTCTCTTCCCCTCTGAGTCTCTATTTTTTGTGTTATGGGGCCCTCCAGTGTCTGAGCACTGTGGTGTCCAATTTTGACAATCCTCACCGACACTGCGCATGCGTCTGGCGGTGGTGCCTTCACAGACCCGTCAATTGTCCGCCCTTTGAGAGAGGCCGTAGCCGTAGGAACAGTTGACTGTTTATTGTTTTTATTGTTTTTCTTTTCATTTTTTCGAGTTGCGCCCTTGGCTCGAAGCCTGGATGCGTCAGCGGAAAATGTTTTATGACAGAAAAATCAATAAGTGTGTGACATGTGTTTATGAGGACTTGAGGATGGTGTTGAGGCATCTCTCGAGGCGGCGGGAACACATTTAGAGCTGGGGAACCGTAGACTTCCAGCTCTGTCACAGAGGGGAGAAGGAGGGGCTGTCACGCCGCTCGCTTCTTCTTCCTCGACTGCTGGCCGAAATTCTGGGTTGGCTGCGCCTGGGCTGCAGCCGGAACCGGAGATTTTCTAGGCCAGCTCGCCCTCGTCCCCTGCCTGGGCTGGGGACGAGGGGCGGACTGCGACCTCTGCATTTTCGGTATTTTGAACCGAGCAGGGTTCGGGGCAGCTTGGATGAAGGGCTGCTGCTGCGAAGGCAGCGGCTGGGCCCTTCGAGGGAGGCAGAGGTGGAGGGCCTCGTCCTCCTTCTTTTTCGACTCGCATCTCCTCTGCATTGAGGCAAGAGCGGAGCCGAAAATCCCCTCGGGAACGATGGGCATATCAAGCACATCCTCCTTTTCCCGGTCTGGGAGGTTGGTGAGGTTGAGCCATCTAGCTCTTTCCTGCACCACCATGATCCCCATTGTTTTGCCCGTGGCCTGGACGGCGGAGACAAATGTCTGTGACCGCGGCCACCTCGTCCAGAACGGCCGGTCCAGGATTACTCGACATATCCTCACAGAGCTCCGCTTGGTATGCGGTTAGCAGTGAGGAAACGTTCAGAGCCCGCTGCGGCTCTGTAGGACCGTTCAGTCATGGTCGACTGGAAACGGTCCACCTTCCCTGGCAGCGTGGGGTTCCTGCTTGGTGACGGGCCCATCCTCGGTAGGAGGTGGGCTGCCACCAGCGGTTCCATCTGCGGTATGCGGAGCAGGCCGAGCCTCTCCATACTGTCGCAGTCTAGGGAGGAGGCGCCCTGGATTGGGGCCTTGTTGCTAAAAGGTCGGTCCCTCCACGAGACCGACACCTCATCCAACATCTCCGGGAAGACCGGGAGGAGTTACCTCCTTGTCCTCGTTGCTTGGGGAGAATGTCTCCCCTCGTAACGGGACCTGGCGGTCTCCTTGGCCATTTCGGGCCACGGGATGTCTAGCCTGGACGCAGCGTGCTGACACGCGGCCTGCAGTTCCATGCTCAGACAGGGCGAAGCTGGTGTGCTATCGCCCGGGAGAGCAGCCATCGCTCCCGGCTTTGCCGTTTGAGCCGATGACATGAAGATATCTTCTTCTTGCTCATCCGAATCAGACAGGAGGGACTCAGAGGTGTCCTCTTCGTCCTCCATGTAGTCTAATTCCAGGACATTCTCCGTGGGCGAGACCATGGTGAGGTCTCGCCGGGAGCTCCGCCTGGTGAGGCGTGGGGTTCCGTTCCAGTGTCTCTTGCCGCCACCGGGTCCCGGCCTGACACGGCGTGGGATCCCGGTTCCGCAGCTGCTGCTGTTAGTGAGCCCCAGACCGACACAGTGAGGGGCTCAGTCTCTGCGGCGGACGCCCCCGTGTCTTGATTGCCAAATGGCGAATCAGTGGACATGAGGGAGTCCTGTTCCAACAAGCTAGCTTGGTGTGCTAGCCGTTGGTGGAGGCTCTTTCGGGTGAAACGGGCACAATGCCCGCACGAGCCGGGGTTGTCGATAGCCTCCTGGGCGTGTTCCAGCCCGAGGCAGGACGAGCAGACCTGGTGTGAGTCTGTGCCTGCTATCTTCAACCCGCAGCCGCATGACCGAGCCTCCGAGTCCCTGACTCCTCTGGTGTGAGGGGGAGAGGCGTCCATCTTGTTCGCCTCGTGGCATGGAGAGGACCCGCTCGTAACAGGTACGTCGTTGAGAGAAAAGTGTTACCAACCCGTCCTTAATCCGGAGAAAAAGGGACGGTGTGGGTCCTTTGTTCTCAAAGAATATTGACTGGTGTGTCAATATACTTCTAATCCTTTTCTCCTCCGTGAGAGAGAAAAAGCAAAGCGTCCTCGCTACCGTGGTGTCGGAAGTAAGGGGAAGCTAGCTAGCAACAGGTGCGTAGCTAGCTTGAGAAAAATCAAAACCTTACCTTACTTTCCGGGGAAAGAAATGGCGAGGTCGATTTTAATACTAACTGGCGTTAGTATTACCGTCTTTTTGCGAAGCAGAAGGAGTAGCCGGCGAGCGCCCGTCGCCCGAAATGTTTTGGATTTGGGTTCAGTCTGTGGACCGTTAAGCTTGTCTGGCTACTGTAGAGATGTGCTCTGAAGCGAGAAGAGGTGTTTGAATGACGCATGCGTCGTGGCGCAAGCTACTTATAGGGGGTGATTTCCCCTGACGCTGACGTCAAGATCACCAGCCAATCAGGATTGGCGTAATGAGATTGATGCTTCTGTTTGCTCCGCGATGAGGCGCATCCCATAGTGAGACATCGAACGGAGTGTTATGAATGAGAACTGCATTTACTGAGTATGACTGTGTTGTTGCATTATACATTCTGACTTAATCTAAGGTTAAGAGAAGAGGATAAACTTTGCTAGATGCTTGACATAGAAGGCTTGACATTTAGTTGTGAAATAAAAACTAGACCGCTCTCTTTCCTTCCTCGTCCGAAGCTGTCGGAATAAAAGTTAACAGTCAAGTGGCTCTTAAATGATTCAGACACACACTTCTCTTTGCCTCCTCCTAGGCAGTAAATGAGGCCAGTGACAATAATTCTTAGTGACAAGCCTATTACACATAACACTGGGAAGTCTATAGTTGCCAATATTCCAATGAAGAGGAGCGGTCCAAATGTAGGAGAAGTGATTCAGACTAAGGTCCCTTTGCTGGTTCACCAAACTGTCAATTATTATGGATAATCATCGTCCGACGTTTAACTTTCTCTTTAAAATATGTTTTTTTTTATTCATCCTGACTATCCGGGCTATTACTTAATTGAAATTTTTTTTTGGAATTATTTTAAATTAAGTTTTATGAATGATATCACACTCGGTATATTAGAGTTGGAAATTAAATTAAATGGGAAACAGGTAAGCGTTTTGCCTTGGAGCCAGTGATACATCTCAGCCTGTCATTCGTTGGCAATTAATCTCATTTTGTGATTCCAATTGGCTTAGTCTTGTAGCCTCGGGTGATCTATAACTTTCTCCTGTTTGAGACTTCATTGATTCACAATGGACCAGCGAGGCTCCCCGGCTGACAGGAACCGTGTATTTACTGATGATGCAGCGGCACTCGCCTTCACGGGACATTAACATCTGTCTCAATGAGCAGGGCTGGGCACAGAACCGATGAGCGCTTGTTATAGACGTTTAGTCCCGAGAAAAACAACCACAAGCAGCTGAAAGAGCTCCGGGCAACGTTACACAGAGGGACCCTTTAAAAACAGAAGGAGAGGTCGAACATTGATGTTGAAGGTTTTGTTTTGGGAGTGCATGACAATTATGGCATGACACATTCACATTTGGGTATTTTGGTATTGACTGATATATAGGGAGTATTTTAGATTGAGCTGACGAAAGACAAACAATACTTCATGCACAAAAACCTATGAAAAACACAGGGAAGAGGAAACCCCCAAAACAAGATGGGGACCTTTTAAAGAGGACATGACACTATACAGTACATAGTCTTCTAGTTAAGCACCTTGAATTGCCTTGTGTTGAAAGGTGCTATATAAATAAACTTGCCTTGCCTTTCCTTGCCTTGCCTTCTGGTTATATTGACATGGGGGGTATTTTATAAATAATCATTCCTAAATCACTATAGGTTGTTGACAATTTTTAACTATGTCAACAAGTACTCAGACCTTCAGAGAAGCTGGGTGTTATTTGTGAGCTCACTACACTTTACCCAAGAGAAGTGCTCATTTGAGAATAACTGAAACCTATTTTAAGAACCGCAAATTACATTTTGACATGTAGTTTTTCTGAGTTGGCTCCAGTGAGCATTCAACACGTTCAGAAAACTAACAAGCTGCTCTGTGGGCAATTTCATACAAGAAAATAACACTTTACTGAACACATTTCGGCTGCAATCACATCAGATTAGGTGTTGGAAAAACTGCAGTCCTCCTATGCATTTGAATAATGTTTTATTTACACTTGTAATGTCAACATTGACGATTTTAAATATTTAAACTGAACACAATAAATTGCAACCCAAATGTATATGTAAAATATGTTAAACAATATAAGGCATTTTATTATGGTTTACAAATAAAAAAAACAAAAGAGAGGGGAAATGTCACAATCAATGGATTATATTCTGTGGGTATTTTATCTCCATTATTGTCAGTTCTAGCTTCCTCTGCACCAAAATCCAATTCCAAAATCCCCCCAAGCTGCTCTTAACTAATCATGCTATTCTACTATTAGTGGCAACAATTCAGACCCACAATCAACGCTACTGTGTAATTACGGAAATGTAATTTTGTCTGACTAAAAAAGAAACGTTGTAGAGTTAGCTTCCTTGGAATGCCCAGCTGAGCCCAGGGCTTGTTAACATCGCTATCAATCTCCTCGTGCTCATCCCTGCCTCTTTTTAGCCCAAGAAGTGATTGCATGCAGCATTTTTCACCCTAGGCCCTAGAATAGCAGGGATGGGCAACTTTGATGGTGGTGAGGGCCACATAATTGATGTACTGGCCACCAGGGGGCCGCAGATTCACTTGGAACACACACACACACAAATTCCATGTGTTGTATGTAATTATTAACAAATATACTAAGTCTGACATCTTCATTGACATTTTACAATCAAAGGGAACATCCTCTAATAAGCTCACTAAACAAATATCAGTTCACAGAAAGTTTATTTAATGTTTACAAGTGGCATGTTTGTATTGAACAGGTTATTTAACAGTGGAATAAGACTATTTTAAACTATTGGAAAGCACGGAAAATTTGTGTGCATTGAGATTAACCATTGAGATGACATAAACATGAAGTCATGAACACTACCCAGACATTAGTTGTCTAACTTGAACCTAAGACACTTGTAGCCAGTCTCTGCATTCCCCTTTTCCGCTTATTCCACAATAAGGGGAATGTCAACACAAACACCTGTCAAGCCGCACTCTGCTGTTCCTCAGCGCCAGTATTTGAAATCATGTACGCAGCTCGCGACGTAACTAGGAGTCTAGTGGACGGTATCAGTACTACAAGTAAAAACATTACATTACATTGCATTTAGCTGACGCTTTTATCCAAAGCGACTTACAATAAGTACATTCAACCAGGAAGACACAACCTTGAGGAAAACAGAATCATATAAGTACATCAGGTTTCAAAGAGCCAATCATTTCAAGTGCTACTCAACTGGCTTTAGATAAGCCAGCCCTTTATTAGTATATAAGTGCTCTGTTAGCAGTTCTTTGTTAGTCATTCTATCGCTCGAAGTGGAGTCGAAAGAGATGAGTTTTCAGTCTGCGCCGGAAGGTGTGTAAGCTATCTGCTGTCCTGATGTCAATGGGGAGCTCATTCCACCATTTTGGAGCCAGGATAGCAAACCCACGTGTTTTTGCTGATGGGAACTTGGGTCCCCCTCGCAGCGAGGGTGCAGCGAGTCGTTTGGCTGATGCAGAGCAAAGTGCACGTGCTGGGGTGTACAGTTTAACCATGTCCTGGATGTAGGAAGGGCCAGATCCATTCGCAGCATGGTACGCAAGTACCAGTGTCTTGAAGTGAATTCTAGCAGTTACCGGAAGCCAGTGAAGGGAGCGGAGGAGCGGAGTGGTGTGGGAGAATTTAGGAAGGTTGAAGACCAGACGAGCCGCTGCATTCTGGATGAGCTGCAGAGGTCGGATGGCACGTGCAGGTAGACCAGCAGGAGGGAGTTGCAGTAGTCTAGGCGTGAGGTGACGAGAGCCTGGACCAGAACCTGCGTGGCTTTCTGGGTCAGCTGGGGACATATCTTCCTGATGTTGAAAAGCGTGTATCTGCAGCAGCGGGTTGTAGCAGCGATATTTGCAGTGAAGGACAGGTTGTTATCCAGGATCACACCCAAAACATTACAAATATATATTATATATATATATATATTTTTAAATGAATTACGTTGTTTATAAGGGGCCGCAAAAAGAGGAGGTGGGGGCCGTTTGCCCATCCCTGCCCTAGGGGAACATGTGTTTTCCCTGAACTGCATGCGAGCCTCTCGGTGAGGAATCTCGGACCACCGATGTGTTTTTCACTCGAATGAACCTTGTAACTGAGTCTGTGAGAGTCCCATGAGAGCTGACAGCATCCTAACCTCGACGCCGCTGTGGGACATATCGTCGGGGAAATATACATATTTTTAATCATTTCCCTTGAGCCTGGGCCAGGTGCAGGTCATACCAAGGAGTGCTCATTAGGCCAACTTGCTTGTTATCCACCAGAAAAAAGGGGAGTGAAAGAGAGAGCCTGTCAGTGTTAAGAGTGTGAAGGAAAGAATTCCTAATTTACACAAATCCTCGGCTAATCCAGAGTCCCTGTTTCCTAATCCTCTCTATTCTCAAAGTAAGAAGCAGGGGAAGGATGGCATTAAGGGGAACAGAAGAACATTTTGCTTTGCTGTAAAAAAACTTGTTTTGGGTTAGTGCTCACATGAGGTACAGCAGCAATACAATGGGCGGATTGGATCTTAAAAAGCCTCTGCTGAATGACTGTATATGAGTATTAATGGCAGCGAAATGCTAAGGTCAAGTTGCTCACGTCTACAACTAAACCTCCCACACATCATTTACATAATCCTTTATGCTTATTGTGTAATTCAAGGGAGGGATTCACATTTCTATTCATTCATTTTATGCTCTGACAGCAGTTCAATCATTTCGTAGTAAAAATGTTGTCAGTGGTAAGTGAACATTCAGAGATTAGCAGATAAATACCCTCTGTTCTGAGTTTATTTAGCTTTTAAGTGAAGTATGTCTTGGCCACTATTCCATGGCTTCCCTCAGAATAAATTGAAAGGACTCGAAAATGTTTTTTTGTGTTTTAATAGCAAATATCTGCAAGACCAATCACACTATTAGTTCAGCTGTAACTTGTGTTAATTTGCTAATCTTAATATGCTTACAGTCTAAAATAAGGTGATGACCAGGGGAAACATCACACCTGCTAAACTTCAGTGTGTTGTCATTGTCATTTTAAATATGTAAGCATGCTAACATTAGCAATTAGCTGAAAAACAACTGTGTCTGTGAGCCGCTAGCATGGCTGTAGACTTTATCTAGTCTTCTTGGATATAAAAGGCCCCCTGCTAACTTTGACTAGGTTTAACTTTATGTATTTATATTTTTCTCCTGTTGCACAGAAATCGACATTGAGCGCTGTGTTCGTGAATCCATCAACCTGTTCTGCTGGACTCCAAAGAGCGCTACCTATCGACAGCATGCTCAGCCACCTAAGGCTGCTGGAGACAATGGCTTTGGGAAAGCAGCGTCATATTACACGTCTGACTACCAGGATATGCCCAAAACAGACCTGGTAAGTGTAACTCATCACACACACACAGATACACACGCACGCACACTAAAATTCCAATTAAATACAGGGATATCTAAAGTAAGCCACCTTTTATTTACAAAGCGCTGGACTGATTCTCATTATTATCTACAAAGTACATCCACCTGTTAAGAGTCGGTGACTAAGCCGCAGTGAGACAGAAGAAAGTCTCCTTTTAATTATTTCCAATTTGTTTCTATGTTGTAACCTTTGTTCAGTAAAGTACACGGCTTTGTTGCAGGTGTCTTGTATCTGAGGTAATGAGCTGTCTCTTTCAACACAGTGAGGCTTTTTCAAGGCCTGAACATAATAAAAATCTACTTTATAGTAGAGACATCATTTCTTCTTCACCATACCCTGTTTTATGATACTGAATGATTCAGGAAAATCTGTGTGTTTTATATCTTAAAAAACACGTGGCCTTTTTGTTAATGCTTAACATATTTAGCATGTAATAACATATAAATAATGAGGTATTTTCATGGGAAGAACAATGAAAACATCTCATGTAATACTGCATTTCAAAACCCGTTTGATACGAAATATGAATATCAGGCTATAACTAATTTATCTAATGTTTTGTTTGATTTCTGTCCATGTATGTATCATGTGTTCATATAGTCAGTATATGAGCCATCTCTACATCTTGTTCAGTGTCGTCCACGCAGACTGCTTCTTTACAGACATGACTATTAAAAGGTTTATAATGTATGAATCATCAGCAGCTTATTTTAAGTTATGAATTAGAGTTGTCTTGTGAGGCTTCATTGTAAGGAGGCGTGTGGCGCAGTGGGTTGTGCGTTGGTGTTCGGATCAGGGGGTCACAGGTTCAAACCCCACTGCAGTCAGCATGTCGTTGTGTCCCTGAGACACTTCACCCCAAATTGCTCCTGTGGGGATTGCCCACAGTATTGAGTATGTAAGTCGCTTTGGATAAAAGCGTCTAACAAGTAACATGTCATGTAAGCGGTCACACTTTTCTTTGTGAAATATTTCCCAAACGTGAATAGTTTCAGACTGTTGTTATGCATTTTCTTTCGCCGCGAACATAATGGTTGTTATTTGCACACAGAGTGACTCACTGTTACCCAACACCTGTTCCTTTCACACATCAACACCTGATGTTATAGCAGTACAGTAAGCCCGTTTAGCTATATTGATTTTTCATGTTAGAACGATTTCCTCAGGAATGAAAAGTTACAGTTTATTTGTTGATAAAGTGCATGTCGACCTCAGCTTTTATTTCCCAAAGTGGCCACATATTGATAAAAAAAAAATGTATTTGTGAGCCTCTCCGCTCACACAGGGTTCAACTATGGACGGAAAGAGCAGGTTCGTGTAACACAGGTGTGTATTAGCTCCAAACAAAAGTATCCACGGGTCTCCAACGTTGCCCATGTGGCAACCTTTACAGGTCCTTTTGCCACCTTCCAGGATTTGCCTACTGCAAAAACCGACCAGAACCAGGTTACGACATGCTTTTATTCCGGCACTGATTACCAGATTCCGATCAGCTGTCTGGCCTCCGGCCGAGCCACTCCCTTCACTCCAGCAGCCGGCGCCCAAACCACACCCCGCTGCCACAGTATTCTCTTTGCAGTATTCTCTTTGCAAATATAAACAAATTGCCTCATAAAAAATAAAGTAAATCATTTTTAAAGTAAAACTTTACTTTTTGTATTGAAGTTTTTAAAATACGTGAAGTGAGAGATAAGGCCACTTCTTAAAAATAGAATTAAAGATACACATTCATATAAAAACACGCAGAAAAAGTGTTTTTAGGTTTACACATACTTGTTTTTGAGGAGTGTTGGTTGATGCTGTCTTTCTCACAGGCCTTTTAGTTTTCTCGGCGCAGCCTTGTTTACCTTTCACAGCTGAGTGCATCGTGTCCAGAATGCTCACAAACACTTTGTCAGCCCTATCGCTTGTGTGCCCAAGTGATTGCTGTAATCTTGGACTTCGGCTGAATGAGAAATGGGTGGGTAGTGGCATCGATCCATGGCCGCATCAATCTGCATCCCACCCTCTTCTTCAAAAAACATTCAGGGACTGCACTTTGTTGAAATGTCACACACACACACACACACACACACACACACACACACACACACACACACACACACACACACACACACACACACACACACACACACACACACACACACACACACACACACACACACACACACACACACACACACACACACACACACACACACACACACACACACACCTTCTTCAGGCATTTCACTTTTTCAATTAAAGTTGGGTAACGTTTGTAAAGTGCTGCAAGAGTAAACGTGAAGACTGTGGCAACAGCAAATTACGGTTTATATTCCTGTTGTTCTTTTTCAAATTGCGTCAATAGGAATGCGAACATAAGCAACAGAAACAACGGTGAATTCTCTTGGCAGATAATCCGGCTTGAATCCTTAACAATAGAAAGTGGACATTAGGGAAACTTTGTCCTTTAGCTTTGACGTTTGAGCACCATTGATGCAACCTCAGTCTGCCTTCTCTCTTCTCACTGAGGGTTATTTTGCTGCGACCGGACGTCAGCAATGATTAGGTTTGGTAGTGCGATAGCCCGAGGTCTTAGCTGGGTTCATTTGGCTCCCATCTCCTCCCTCCCAGGCGGATGTCTCCTCGCAGGTCTGGATGGAGAGTCGGAAGATACCGCACTTTAATTGTTGATCATTCTTCAAAAAGACTTATTGTTATGGAAATGTCAGCTCTTTAATTAATTACTGCTGAGGTGATAAAAGTACCTGAGGGAATAACCTTTTTAATTGTCCTTTTTAGCAAACAGACTTGACAAATGTAAATGTCCTTTATGCTTAACTCTTATGGAATAGATTGAATAAAACAACAAGCATTACTCACTAATACCGAAGAACTACATTCGCACAGCCATTATTACTTATTCTCTCATACTCCACAATGTCTTGACTTCCCAAACATGTTGTAAAAGTAGTGTGGATAATACTGTACTGATGCTTAGAGTTATGTGTGTAGTATTGTGCCCCTGGTGAGAGGACAGGAGGCTCTGTCAGCAGATTCTCAGCCCTTGTAAACACACATCCGTCTCACTGGACAGCTGCTGTCCGCTCAGCTTGGTCCGAGTGAGTGAATTGGTGAAAACAGGCTCTCCTTCTCCTTTTTCTGAGCCACTAATAAGACAATCTAATCCTGGAAAAACAAATACAAACACTGTGCTACACTTGTAATATTCATTTAATTGACTTTGTCTTATCAATCTTTGTTATGAATTGAGTTTATCTCTAGTTGGTTCATCGAGGTAGGTGGTTGTCCGTCTGATTTCATGACACCTTGTGGAATAGTGTGGGCCGATAGAAACCGAAATGTTTTAGAGTTGTTAACATTGTCAGATAGACCGAGGCATTTGTGCTGCATTCATGGTGCATTCAAACAACGTTGCAAAATGGGTTTCTATCTGCGAAAAATCCCCCTTACGTCAGAAAACATCGGAAACAGCTATAAATGCTCAGTGCAAAAAAAAAGGCAACATGTTGTTTCCACATAACGAGTTAGGATTCATGAAGACACTGAAGTTGAATGAATGACTTTCCAACCTGGGTGAAGGGACCATCCGAGGAGCATGTGAATGAACCGTTTGCTAAAGCGAGGTCTGCTCTCTCCGAGTGCCATTCTCGTTGTTAATAGTGTTTGCATGCAGATTTGTGCAGAGTGACGCTCCTCTGTGGCAGCCTCTAGCAGAGCAGCATTTGGGCACAGATAAAACAGCTCAATATGTTCCTAAATGTATAAGTAGTCCATCTCAACTCAACTCAGGATAGATGTGTGTATTTGCTTGCCGCTGCATGTGCTGTACATAAAGAACATGATGTTAGTATAGGCTAGAAAGTCCTTATTCATTTTGACGAATCAAATAAGCCAAATGTGTTAAATTGCAAGGGAGGCTAGTGCTTTTCTCTATGGATGAGCAGATGTTTTCTCACTGTCATCTAACAGCTGGCTGAGCTCGTATTTCAGTGATTGAGCGAATGGATGTCCATGGGTACATTTGTCAGTGCTTGTACGCCACGTGTACCCTTGAACCTGTAAAACTGTGAAATTGAACATTTCCAATTAGGAAGGATACTGTATACAATATTTATATACATCTGGATGGCAAATCAACAAACAATATAAATCAATAGCTCCATGATATACAGTATATGATGCAGGCAATAAAACTGTTAAACACCTGAACTGTAACAACATCCATAACATTCATCTGCTACTTAGTAATTATTTATCTAATATATCATTCCATTAGCTTACATATAGAATCTTATTTCACTACTTCACCTTTAAACTATTTTTCTTTTTGCATTTACTTTTTAATATTTCCTTTACACTATATTTTTCTGTTTTTCTGTATTATTGTGTTGCACTGTTGGAGAAGCCTGTGACCTAAGATTTTCATCGACATAACTACTCTGTAGCTATGTTCGTATGACAAATAAAGAACCTTGAACCTTGAATTTATTACAACATATCAGCAATAAATTATATCATGTGATTATTATTAAAATATCTCAATATTATTAACAATATACAAATGTCCATAGAGTTGAATGAATATCACATTGACACATTGTCAGTAAAAACTAAACCTTACAAGCTTTGTAAAAATGTTGGATTCAATCTTGCTGTGTCCGTTAATGTTGCAAAGTCATACCTCCAATAGTTCAGTACAGTTTGAACATTTTAGACTTCATGTACTCAGGATCTTGTGAAGTCATCACATTTAAGTTCATAGCAAATATCTTATGCTGCATTACACTTCAGAGACAGTTGTCAAAAGTTCACATCTGGACTCTTTTTGTCAGCAAAAATAGAGAAGAACTTTCATTAGAAGTGTCTGCTCTTTTTAAAAGAAAAAAGAAAATCATTCCTGCAATATTGGTTACTGCTGAATGGTCAGAAATCAAACACGAAGTATATGAAACAACTGGGGGGATTCTTTGCTTTAAAGCCCTGTGGAGAGGTGTGTGTGTGTGTGTGTGTGTGTGTGTGTGTGTGTGTGTGTGTGTGTGTGTGTGTGTGTGTGTGTGTGTGTGTGTGTGTGTGTGTGTGTGTGTGTGTGTGTGTGTGTGTGTGTGTGTGTGTGTGTGTGTGTGTGTGTGTGTGTGTGTGTGTGTGTGTGTGTGTGTGTGTGTGTGTGTGTGTGTGTGTGTGTGTGTGTGTGTGTGTGTGTGTGTGTGTGTGTGTGTGTGTGTGTGTGTGTGTGTGTGTGTGTGTGTGTGTGTGTGTGTGTGTGTGTGTGGTATTTGTCAGCATTTTTATCAGATCATGGCCTCAATTATGCTCTGCTTCTTCCCTTCGGTCTGACTGCAGACTTGGCAGATCCTTTTTTTTTTTGATGCTCAAACACTGTGTTGCCTGTGTTGTTTGATGTGTATAAACCTCAACACAGATACAATCACGCTTTGTGAAGGCACTTTACATGAGTCATTGACCTTGTCATCAAGCTTTATCCGAGCTCTAAGACACTGTTGTTCCCAGTTCAATATCAATCAATCAATCAATCAATCAATGTTTATTTATATAGCCCAATATCACAAATGTTACATTTGTCTCAGTGGTCTTCACAGTGTGTACAGAATATCAGTATGACAATACGACACCCTCTGTCCTTAGACCCTCACATCGTACAAGGAAAAACTTCCGAAGAAAACCCAGTTTAAGGGAAAAATGGGAGAAACCTCAGGGAGAGCAACAGAGGAGGGATCCCTCTCCCAGGACGGACAGACGTGCAATAGATGCCGTGTGTAAATTGAAAAGATAATACATTTGCAACATAGGTAGTCCAAATGTTTGGAAATGCATGTGTGTATAATAGGAAGATGAATCCACGAGGATATCCACCCAGGACCACAGCCACGACTCAAGATCCAGCGCTCGCGATCCAGGACACAGGACCGCAGGATCATCCATGACTCCAGATCCCGGCGTATATAGACACCAAAAAGAAAGACATTTGGGGAAGCTGGGTTAATCGGAACATGAGAGTACACAGGTACAGACAGAGAGAAGGAAGAAGTAAGATGTCCCCCGACAAACTAAGCCTATATCAGCAAAACTAGGGGCTGAATCTAATCAGCCCTAACTATAAGCTTTATCAAAAAGGAAGGTCTTAAGCGCACTCTTAAAAACGGATAGGCTGTCTGCCGCCCGAACACAAACTGGAAGCTGATTCCACAAATGTGGAGCTTGATAAGAAAAGGCTCTGGCTCCCATTGTACTTTTAGAGATTCTAGGAACAACCAACAACCCTGCATTCTTGGAATGCAATGCCCTAGTAGGACAGTAGGGTATAATGAGTTCTTTAAGGTAAGATGGCGCCTGCCCATTAAGGGCTTTGTAGGCGAGAAGAAGAATTTTAAATTCTATCCTGTGTTCTATAGGGAGCCAGTGTAAGGCAGCCAGAACAGGAGTAATGTGGTCCCTTTTCCTAACTCTGGTTAGTACACGAGCTGCAGCATTTTGAATCAGCTGAAGCGACTTGACTGACTTCTTGGTACTCCCTGATAATAAAGAGTTACAATAATCCAGCCTAGAAGTAACAAATGCATGGACTAGTTTCTCTGCATCGTTTTGAGGCAAGATATGCCTGATTTTTGCAATGTTACGTAGATGGAAGTAGGCGGTCCTTGAAATTGATTTTATGTGAGCGTTAAAGGATAAATCCTGATCAAATATAACACCAAGATTCCTTACAGTCTCACTGGAGGCCAAAATAATGCCATCCATAGTTAGTATATCTTTAGATAATTTGTTTCGTAGATTCTTCGGGCCAAGTACAATAACTTCAGTTTTGGTCGTGTTTAACATCAAAAGGTTTAAGGTCATCCACGTTTTTAAGTCCTTGAGGCAGTCTTGAATTTTATTTAGATGATTAATTTCATCAGGCTTGATTGATAAATATAGTTGAGTATCATCCGCATAACAATGAAAGTTTACAGAATGATTCCTTATAATATTGCCTTACGGAAGCATATATAATGTGAACAAAATAGGTCCGAGCACTGAGCCCTTTGGTTTGCGTGGAAGATTCATCGTTAACACGTACAAACTGAGAGCGTTCAGATAGATAGGACCTAAACCAGCCTAAAGCAGTTCCCTGTATGCCAACTAAGTGCTCTAGTCTCTGCAATAGGATGTCATGGTCGATAGTATCAAATGCAGCACTGAGATCGAGCAAAACAAGAATAGAGACAAGTCCCTTGTCTGAGGCTATTAGAATGTCATTTGTGACTTTAACCAGAGCTGTCTCTGTGCTATGATGTGTTCTAAAGCCAGACTGAACATCTTCAAATAAATCATTGTTTTTTAAGTAATCACACAGCTGTTTTGCGACCGCTTTCTCAAGAATTTTTGAGAGGAACGGAAGATTAGAAATAGGTCTATAGTTGGCTAAAACCTCTGGATCGAGGTTGTGCTTTTTAAGAAGCGGTTTTATCACTGTTACTTTGAATGATTGTGGAACATAGCCTGATAACAAAGACATATTCATAATATTTAATTAAAGTGCTAATTAATGGAAAAACTTCCTTCAACAGCTTAGTTGGAATTGGGTCTAACATGCACGTTGATGGTTTAGAAGAGAGAATCATTGAATGTAATTGTTCAAGGTTTATGGCTGAAAAGCATTCTAGTTTACTATCTAGTGTAATATTAGAACTTACGTTTCCGGGAGCTGTTGATAACACTATACTGGTCAAAGGCAAGAGGTCATTAATTTTGTTTCTAAGAGTAACACTTTTATCGTTAAAAAAGCACATAAAATCATTACTACTGAGTGCTATGGGAATAGAAGGCTCAATGGAGCTGTGGCTCTCTGTCAGCCTGGCTACAGTGCTGAAAAGAAATCTTGCATTATTCTTATTCTCATCTATTAATGAAGAGTAGTAGGCTGCTCTCGCTTTACGCAGTGCTTTCTTATATTCATTGAGATTAATATGCCAAATGAAACGAGATTCTTCCAGTTTAGTGGAACGCCATATCCTTTCAAGTTGTCTAGACTTTTGCTTTATTTTGCGGGTTTCGGCATTATGCCATGGAGCTAATCTATGTTGTTTTATTTTCTTGTTTTTCAAAGGAGCAACAGAGTCTAATTTTATTCGCAGCGCATCTATAGCACTATCAACAACATGATCAATTTGGGGTGGTGTACATTTTGTATAAGTTTCCTCCCCTACATGCAGACATGCTATCGAGTTAAGTATTGGTGGAATCTCTTCCTTAAATGTGGCTATAGCACTAACAGATAGGTTTCTGCTGCAAGAGCTTTTGACTAATGCTTTGTAGTCTAGTAACAGTACTTCAAAAGTTACTAAGAAATGGTCGGATAAAGCAGGATTATGCGGTTCGACTAATAGTTGCTCAATTTCAATACCATAAGTCAGAACAAGGTCGAGAGTGTGATTATAGCAGTGGGTTGGTTTATTTACACTCTGACAGAAACCAACAGAATCTAATATAGAGTTAAATGCGACAGATATTTTTATCATCGTCAACATGAATATTAAAGTCACCTACGATAATTACTTTGTCTGTTTTAAGAACCAAAGTTGATAACAACTCAGAGAATTCTGATAAGAATTCTGAATAAGGACCTGGTGCACGATACACTGTAACAAATAAGATTGGCTGCAAAATGTTCCAGGTCGGATGCGTAAGACTAAAAACGAGGCTTTCAAAGGAGGTATAATTTAATTTTGGTTTAGTATTGATAAGTAAACATGAGTCAAATATTGCTGCAACTCCACCTCCTCGGCCCGTGCCTCGAGCAATATGAGTGTTGACATGGCTGGGTGGAGTGGCCTCATTTATGCTGACATATTCTTCATGTCTCAACCAAGTTTCAGTGAGACAGCATATATCAATATTATAATCTGATATTAAATCATTTACCAATATTGCTTTAGATGCTAGAGATCTTATGTTTAAGAGACCACATTTAATCTTCCTGTTTTGTTGCACTGTAGTAGTTGTTACATTTACTTTTATTAGGTTATTATTAGAGCCGGGACTCGATTAAAAAAATTAATCTAATTAATTAGAGGCTTTGTAATTAATTAATCGAAATTAATCGCATTTTTAATCAAATATACATATTTGACCTGAGAACAGAGAAGCAATTTCCACGAGGTGGTCGACAGTCGAGTGCAATCCAGTGAGCCAGGGAGCTGGTTATTCTCTCAGACGTGGACTGACTTATCCTGGCCCTGAAACCAGTCATCTGGTTGAGTGTGGGTTGGGTCAGGGTGTGGTTCCTTGCACTCGGAGTCGGGCTAACGTCCACGCTAGCTGCTACATGCTTTGCATTTAGGTGATACTTTAGGCTTGATGTGCTGCGGTGATATGCAAATTTATTGTTAGTTCATGTTTGACTATTGTTCACCGTGGTTTGTTGTTGTTTGAAGTCCCATGCTGAAGTCATGAACGTTAGTTCTATTTCGTCCCTACTGACCGCCAGAGGCGGTGCATTAGCACTGGATATGTCCATCGCGCGCATGCGCAGCTCGAGTACCAATAACAACAAAGTCACCTGTGACCCACGTGACACCGGCTATATCAGCCGGTATTGTCAGAGGATCTGTTCCTTTTCATCTTCTCGCTGCGCGAGGGTACCGTGGCTACGTTTTCGTAGCCTACAGCGTTCAGGCTTGAACGTTTGATCGGAGGGATTTCTCTGCAAACAGCTAGCTGCGTGAAGCTTCGCGACTGACAGTCGGAGCTACGGGTCGTTAGACGCGTCCTCCAGGAGCTGCGCCGGCTGTGCAGAGCCTCGACAGACAGGTTTGTGTCAGCTTGTTGCTAGTGATGGCTGTGTTTCCACACCCGCTCCCAGCCAAGTTGTCCTGATTACCGTCTTATTGTTTGTGGCTTAGACTTTCTGGTGACGACAGTGTTCCCGCTTCCTCTCCCATAAAGTTGCCCTTATGCTCTTCTGAAAGTTCTGCTTGTGGCGTTGTGCCCGAGCTATCATTAGCATTTGAGTCCCAGCTTTGGCTGCGTCCCTCATTCGATTTAGTATGGAAAGCCAAGAGTGTCATACTTTAAACCCGTTTTTTCGTTTAGATGCAGAAAGTAAGGTAAGTACTTTCTATTTTCTAGAAGCTATTATCTGGTCTTAACATTTGTGTTCTGACTTGGTCGCTTGATTGTTAGCAGCAGCCGCTTGGCTAACACCTTGCTGTTGAGCTTAACTATTAACTCAGGGCAGTGCTCCCGCTCCCTGTAGCATAGGGTTTGATTGCAGTAGCGCTAGTTCGTTGTATTACTGCTCCTAGTACTAGACTCCTAGCACTAGGATGATATGCAGAGAACATCTTCACGGCGGGTGCTGTGTGCTCGGCATGTGCGGTTACTACTGTAACCAGACACGGTTCTATGCGGGCTGTTCTCTTTCTTAGAAGCTAATTATCTGGTCTTAACATTGTGTTCTGACTTGGTTGCTTGATTGTTAGCAGCAGCCGCTTGGCTAACACCTTGCATGTACGGTTAAGCTTCACTATTTAACTCAGCCGGTGAGGGCAGTGCTCTCGCTGCTGCTCCCGGTAAACACACACACACACACACACACACACACACACACACACACACACACACACACACACACACACACACACACACACACACACACACACACACACACACACACACACACACACACACACACACACACACACACACACACACACACACACACACACACACACACACACCTCTCCACAGGGCTTTAAAGCAAAGAATCCCCCCAGTTGTTTCATATACTTCGTGTTTGATTTCTGACCATTCAGCAGTAACCAATATTGCAGGAATGATTTTCTTTTACCGGTTGCAGTAGCGCTATATCGTGGTATTTACTGCTCCTAGTACTAGACTCCTAGCACTAGGACGATATGCAGAGAACAATCTTCACTGTGTGTGCTCTGCATGTATGGCCATTAAGGAGGATTTCATCCTCCCAATATTATATTGTCTAGTGGGCAGCCGTTGGCTGACACTTTTAGGCACTGGCCACAGTTACTATTGTAACTAAGGTTCTAAGCCGTAAGTACTGGCCATAATTACTACTGTAACTACGGTTCCAAGCTGTGTAAGTACTGGCCATAGTTAATACTGTAACTACGGGGTTAAGCCGTAAGTACTGGCCATAGTTACTACTGTAACTACGGTCCAAGCCGTGCACGTACTGGCCATAGGCAATACCGTAACTACGGCTCTATGCCGTGTAATGGCCATAGTTACTACTGTAACTACGGTTCTAAACCATGTAAGTACTGGCCATAGTTACTACTGTAACTACGGTTCCAAGCCGTGCAAGTACTGGCCAGAGTTACTACTGTAACTACGGCTCTATGCTGTGTAAGTATCCAAGCCGTGCAAGTACTGGCCAGAGTTACGACTGTAACGACGGTGCTAAGCCGTGTAAGTACTGGCCATAGTTACTACTGTAACTACGGTTAGATGCCGTGTGAGCCCTGGCCATGGTTACTGCTGTAACTACGGCTCTGTGCTATTCTATTCTTTAGAAGCTAGTTATCTGGTCTTAAACATGTGTGTTATTTGACTTGATCTCGCTTGATCGTTAGCAGCAGCCGCTCGGCTAACGTCTTGCGTATACTGTTAGCTTCTTTATTTTACCCAGCTAGGTGAAGGGAGTGCTCTCGCTCCCTCTACCGGTAATGCGGATGTAGCTACATCCCTTTTTCTGTTCGGCGAGTAGTAGCACCGCTCTACTCTTCCCGTTCAGCAGGTAGCCGGTGAAGGCTGTGTTCCCGCTCCCGGTTACACTGCATCTGGCGTTCGTCTCTAACTTAACCAGTGAAGGCAGTTCTCGCCCCCACTCCTGGTAGACGCCAAACGGCCTCGTTTTTCCGTTAAGCAGGTAGCCGGTGAAGGCTGTGTTCCCGCACCCGCTCCCGGTTACACTGCATCTGGCATTCGTCTCTAACTCAACCAGTGAAGGCAGTTCTCGCCCCCGCTCCTGGTAGACGCCAAACCGCCTTGTTTTTTCTGTTAAGCAGGTAGCTGGTGAAGGCTGTGTTCCCGCACCCGCTCCCGGTTACGCTGCATCTGGCATTCGTCTCTAACTCGACCAGTGAAGGCAGTGTTCTCGCCCCCGCTCCTGGTAGACGCGGAACTGCCTTGTTTCTCCGTTAAGCAGGTAGCCGGTGAAGGCTGTGTTCCCGCACCCGCTCCCGGTTACACTGCATCTGGCATTCGTCTCTAACTCAACCAGTGAAGGCAGTTCTTGCCCCCGCTCCTGGTAGACGCCAAACTGCCTTGTTTTTCTGTTAAGCAGGTAGCTGGTGAAGGCTGTGTTCCCGCACCCGCTCCCGGTTACGCTGCATCTGGCATTCGTCTCTAACTCAACCAGTGAAGGCAGTGTTCTCGCCCCCGCTCCTGGTAGACGCTAAACTGCCTTGTTTATTCTGTTAAGCAGGTAGCTGGTGAAGGCTGCGTTCCCGCACCCGCTCCCGGTTACGCTGCATCTGGCATTCGTCTTAATTTAACCAGTGAAGGCAGTGTTCTCGCCCCCGCTCCTGGTAGACGCTAAACTGCCTGGTTCCGTTAAGCAGGTAGCTGGTGAAGGCTGTGTTCCCGTACCTGCTCCCGGTTACGCTGCATCTGGCACTCGCCTCTAGCTCAGCCAGTGAAGGCAGTGTTTTCGCCCCCGCTCTTGGTAAACTGCCTTATTTACTAATCCAGCTAGGTGAAGGCAGTGATCCCGCTCCCTCTGCCGTAACGTGGGTGTAATTACATCCCTCTTTCTGTTCGGCGAGTAGCAGCAACGCTCTACTCTTTCCATTAAGCAGGTAGCTGGTGAAGGCGTGTTCCCGCACCCGCTCCCGGTACGCTGCATCTGGCTACCTACAGAATGGTTCATTCATGTAGCGCCTGTAGGGTTTCTCTTGAGCCCGAGGACGGCCACGACCGCTGCCCCTCCTGCCTCGGCCGCTTCTGGCGGTCAGTGGGGACGAAATTCGAGCATCTGAGGGAGGTTCTCACGGTAAACGCCTGCATGAGCTGTAGCTGCATGCCTCGGGTGCTCAGAGTGGCTCGAATCACTGAGGTGGAACGTCTGGCAGCAGCCAACAGACACCTCTCCTTGTCACGTACTCCTCCAGATCAATTCGGCCGTTCCCGGCGACTTGAGGGAGCGATGGCTTTGTGTGCTCCCCCCAATAGAAGGACTAGAAATAGGCTGTCCTCTAAAGTGGATCGGCTAGCTGCCGATAGGGGCATGATGAAGTCGCGTCTTGGCCCTTCAGCCTGGGCCCGGTGTAGGGGCTGCTAACCCCCCCCCCACCCCCCTCCTTCGGTGGGCGCCCCTCCTTCGGTTGGCGCCCCTCCTTCGGCTGACGCACCTCCTCCGGTTGACGGAGAGTCCTCCGTCACGTACCAGTCGAGCCAGGGGAGCTGTTTAGATCAGCTGCCCTCGGAGGCACTGGAGTGTGCCGCCCAAGCTAGGCAGACCAGGCAGCAGCACTCTTAGAGGTCTTAGCGGCCCACTCAACCGCCTCCCAATGACTTTCGTGCCCCATGTCGCCCGCCTTCCAGGCGGCCTCGTGCCCCAGAGCCTGACCGGAACCCCCCAAGAGGCTCCAGGGTCCGGGGGGCTGGGCTCTGAAATCCCGAGGGTGGTCGGCGGCTGCTTTCCCAGCAGCAGCTCAGTTTCTGGGCAGTCTGTACTTCCGTCCCTTGGGTGGTTTTCACCTTAACCCAGGGGTACGGACCGCAGCTCCGGCCCCTAGCCTTCGGCTGGGTCTAATTGACAGTCGTCAGCGATCCGGCAGGGGCCCTACCTCTGGGCCAAGAGTTGTCCGTCCTTTTGTCCAAGGACGCAATCAACCCAGTAAGACCCTCTGCTTAGCCAGGGGGTTCTACTCGGCATACTTTCTCGTGAGCAAGAAAGTCGGCGGATTTCGCCCGATCTTGGACCTCAGAGGAATCAACAGATTCCTGAAGGTGCTGCCATTCTATATGCTGACTACTGCATACGCACAGGTGGAGTGGTTCCCAACCGAGGGATGCCTACTTCCACGTGGGCCGGGCAAGAGGGTGCCTTATATTCAGTTCCTCCGGCCCTTGGGCAGACTGGCAGCTGCCTCGGCCGCTGGGCCCTTAGGCCCACTGTCGTTGCGCCCCATGCAGATGTGGCTGAACAGCCTTCACTTGGACGCCAAGTGGCACAGGCACAGTGAAGTCAGGGTGTCGCAGCATTGCTCCACTCTCCGTCACGCTGGAGGGGCAAGGCCTATCTCTGGTAGGCGTGCCCATGGGCGCCATCCCATCCCGCCAGGAGACCATCACCATAGGTGCATGTCTCTCAGGGTGGGGTGCAGTGCGGCAGGGCAGGACCGTTCAGGGTCAGTGGTCTGCCCAGCAGAGTGCGCACCGGGTCAACGTGCTAGAGCTTCGGGCCGTGCAGCTTGCACTCACGCACTTTCTACCCCAACTGGGGGGCAAGAATGTGCGTGTTCCTTGGGGACAGCATGTACATTGTTGCTTAGACAACAGTCCCTTCTAGATAGTGGACGTTCTCACTCCACTCTGAATTATGTGGCTGCGATTCTGCCCGACATGTTCGGGTCGACGGCGGGGTGCCACAGGTCGGTGTCCCTCTTTATGAGAGGGGCTTTACGGCAGCGTCCCCCTTGCACCCCGAGGGCTCCGGCTTGGGACCTGCCCTTGCTGCCGGATGCCCTATCACCTCCTCCCATCGAGCCCCTGGCCCAGGTGGGGCTTAGGTGGCTGCCCACAAAGGCAGCATTTCTGCTTGCCATAGCCTCAGGGAAGTGAGTCGGGGAGTTGCATGTCCTCTCCATGAACAATACATGCCCGAGGTGGGACTCTCATGCGTTGCCCTTTGGGCAAATGTGGCATTCCCGCCCGGGGTCCTTCCACAAACTCACTTCAATCAGCCTGCCCAGCTGGCACGCTTTGACATTCAGGAGTACGGCACATCGAAGTTGCTGTGCCCGGGGGGTGCCCAAAGGGCGTATATCAAGGCTACTGCCTGTATACGGCAGGAGGAGCAACTCTTGAGTTTGCCCTGGCGGCACTAAAGGAGGTTAGGCCCTCTAACCAGTGGCTTCCCCACTGGGTTGTCGATACCATCTCACAGGCTTACGGGGCCAGTGGCCGCCCCCTGCCACCAGGCTGAGATGCCACTCTACAAGGAGCATCTCAACATATTGGGCTGCCCTGAGAGGGGTGCCCCTGGAGACCATCTGCGCCGCGGCGTCGTGGGCGTCTTCTGGCACATTCTCCAGTTGTCATCAGGTCAATGTCGCCACTCCCCATTCTTTGGGCGTGGTCCTTTTGCCGAGCTCCGCTGCTTCCAGTGGTGAGCAAGGGCTTGGATTCTTCATGACATTGTTGGTATAGGTCATCCAGTGCTAAAGCACCGCCTCTGGCGGTCAGTAGGGACGAAATAGAACGATAGTTACGGCTGTAACTACGGTTCTATGAGTCCCGGATGACCGCCAGAGTTCCCTGTCACTCAGAATTCTTGTGTGCTCGCGAGAAGATTCGGGGAACAGATCCTCTGACAATACCGGCTGATATAGCCGGTGTCACGTGGGTCACAGGTGACTTTGTTGTTATTGGTACTCGAGCTGCGCATGCGCGCGATGGACATATCCAGTGCTAAAGCACCGCCTCTGGCGGTCATCCGGGACTCATAGAACCGTAGTTACAGCCGTAACTATCGTTGGTGCTCCAGTATAATCGGTACGCCTGAAACTCATCCAGTGAGAAACGTTCCGCTGTGCAAAAATAAGTGCGATTAAAATGCGTTAATTTTTTTAACGCGTTAATTTTTGTGTAATTAATTAATCTGAATTAACGCGTTAAAGTCCCGGCCCTAGTTATTATGCATGACACCTCTATTAGGTTTTACCTTAAATTGTCCTTGGGCAGACACACACACCGCTAATATTGGGTATTTTATTGGGTTCGGGATTCCTATGGATGACTGCCTAGGAGAGAGCGCAGAGAAGCGTGTAAGACTGCGACTCCGCCTCCTGGTCTCAACTCCAGTTTGTCATGGATTAAGTCCACAAAGCCCTGAAATGTTTGCCGAAATGAGATCTGCACCTTCCAAAGTAGGATGAATGCCATCTCTCTTATGTGAAGTGATTGGAGTTCTTTTGGCAACTGTGTGCTATGAGCATTAAAGTGTTTGCACAAACCACTGCAGAGGATTTTGTTTTTATCAGCAGCTCCTATTTAGCCTCATCACTGTCACGCCAATGAAATGCGAAAGTGTCATTAAACCTTTCTCTGTTGGCACGCACTTCTTTCCATGACATTTAACTGCTCCGTCAGTCTCAGGCAATGACAGGCTGCACATTTGTTCCTATTTCAGTCTCTTCTATTCGATGTGTATGGATACATCCATTTGTAGAAATATTGTTGGGATTTACTTACGTAGATCGATTTGTTCCGAATAATATTTACTGATCAGCACACGGAAAATGTGCTTATGCATGTGATCAGGCAACAACTGAACCCATTCAACTCTCTAGAGATGTGTGACGGCCAGGCTTGTCGAGTCACAAATGATATGTGTACAATGGGATTACGTAATCAGGATACATAACATAGGTTATTATATTCTTTAGAGCTACATAAAAAAGACGTTATCAGATTACAGTTGAATTCTTCAGGGATCAGGGATAACCTGCATGATTAAACTGGTACTAAAGAAATAGAAAGACCATATTGTGTTTGTTGTAAAAGGAGCAGATTGTATTTCTTCTCTGTAAGCTTTACTGTTCTATAGGCTATTACTTTAAGTGTGAATCTACACCTGAATTTACTTTACGACTTTCACTTGGACTTTGTAATGCAGTAGGTGAACCTATATGTTCATAAAATACTGTGTGTGAGTTTAACTGTGGTATGTGCTCATATGTTTCAGTGGTGATGAATAGGCTATATGCTTCAATGCAGGCTTTTACTGAGCCGAGGATACATTTCGGATTGTAAATATCTCAGTGTCCTCTTTTCTAAGGTGACATTGTTCTGTTGTCTCATAATACATTTAAAGGTGGGTTAGGTAATTTATTAACACTTTTTGTTATATTCCATGGAATGCTCTTAACATCCCGATAGCAATGAATATATTAAATGCTTTGACAATAAATACATATAAAAAATCTCATCTGTGGAAGCCGTGGGGCTGTAAAAAGCACGACCAATCATCTGAGCCGGCCCGGCTAAAGTAACTGGATGGCCTACCTATCTCGTGCCCTCATTGGTCATGTGCGCGTTCGTGTGTGTTGGAGGAGGGGCTCTGTAAGGGAAGTCTGAAGGAAGTGGCAGATTTTTTCCGGTTGTGCATTTTCAAATTCTAGCGCACTCGAGCTGGTTTCTCCAAAATTACCTAACCCAACTTTAAGTAAAAAAACATCTAGTTTTTGTGGCAATCAAAAAGTAACAGGAACTAATCAAGTTACATAACTTTGATATTTGATACTCGGCTTACGTTACTGATTACATTTCTTTTACAAGTAACTAGTAATTGTAACGGATTACATTTTAAAGTAAACCTCCCAACCAGGGGACAACCGGCTTGATTGCTGTTTCATCAGTACATTGGAAGTCATACAAATGCCACGATAAATCAGCATTTCACTGTAATCAACCTGATTTACAAGAAAACCATGGGCGTTTTATAATTACTATACTGTAGGTCAGAATCAACATGTTGTGACAAGAGATTCTGACCTAGCGAGGACATTCTTGGGAAATGTTAAAAATGTTTGCCGACACCCATCTGTCAGTTTCCTTTTAATGATGTGCACAGAACAGATTAGCATTGGAGGGTTGTCAAAACAACTGCTTATCTGTGGTTTCCTGGTAAGTGTTTTTTTTGTTGAAGGACAATTCTTGGTAAAAATAAATAGTAAAGTAATCTTTTAAAAGCATTCCTTGTCTAAAAGAAGACAAGTCGACCCACCCTTCAACTTAACATATTTCTTTGTGTTTGTTTGGACGCATTAAGAAAAGTGTGGATTTAGCATCTATTTATCATTGATTTCCTGTTCTTCTCGTGTCCTCTTTTCACCCTGTATTTACTCATTAGTATTTACTCATTAGTATTTACTCATTAGTATTGGTAAACGAAAGCCACATGCGCCGCTGCTTCTGTGATTAAACGGTTTGTGATCGTCAACAGGACTGTAATCATTGCTCATCACAGCAAAAAGTCCCAGCTGAACACACACAAGCTGAGTCTGGTCATTTCACATTCAAAAGAGAGATTGGTGCAACTCTCTGCTCCCAGTGTATTTTATTTAATCCTGTTTATAGTACTAATAACTGAGCACAAGTTATATTTGAAACTAATAAACTACATTTACAGTATGGTTTTAGCACTATCTTTGAAGCTCATGTGCTTTTGAAAGCTCATCAAAATGTAAAACAAAGATTAACAGCAGAAAGTTAGGCTGGTATTGTTTCTGTGTAAACCTATATGGAACATTTTAGTCTCAATGGGGAATATTAGAAAAAATAAACTCAAAAACAGAGCCCTGGGTGTAGAAACTGCTATTAAGAATTCTCGTTGAAAAAGGGGGGATGACTTTGCCAAAAAACTATATAAATATGTCAATGTCTTTAGTGCAGTCATGTTTTTTCCAAATTTGCACAAATCTCGGTTTTATTATTGACAAAGGGCACCTGACCTCTCAATTGTTTGTTAACACTATTATACATACAATACAAATTCCTTCCAATTTTAACATCATTTGATTTACAGTTCATTCAACAGTTTAAAATGTTTACAATGAACTCTATTAGGTAGTTTCTTAGTTCAAATAATTTTTTTTCAAATAAAGCCCTGTGGAGATCATTGCTGACGTCCGGTCGCAGCAAAATAACCCTCAGTGAGAAGAGAGAAGGCAGACTGAGGTTGCATCAATGGTGCTCAAACGTCAAAGCTAAAGGACAAAGTTTCCCTAATGTCCACTTTCTATTGTTAAGGATTCAAGCCGGATTATCTGCCAAGAGAATTCACCGTTGTTTCTGTTGCTTATGTTCGCATTCCTATTGACGCAATTTGAAAAAGAACAACAGGAATATAAACCGTAATTTGCTGTTGCCACAGTCTTCACGTTTACTCTTGCAGCACTTTACAAACGTTACCCAACTTTAATTGAAAAAGTGAAATGCCTGAAGAAGGTGTGTGTGTGTGTGTGTGTGTGTGTGTGTGTGTGTGTGTGTGTGTGTGTGTGTGTGTGTGTGTGTGTGTGTGTGTGTGTGTGTGTGTGTGTGTGTGTGTGTGTGTGTGTGTGTGTGTGTGTGTGTGTGTGTGTGTGTGTGTGTGTGTGTGTGTGTGTGTGTGTGTGTGTGTGTGTGTGTGTGTGTGTGTGTGTGTGTGTGTGTGTGTGTGTGTGTGTGTGTGTGTGTGTGTGTGTGTGTGTGTGTGTGTGTGTGTGTGTGTGTGTGTGTGTGTGTGTGTGTGTGTGTGTGTGTGTGTGTGTGTGTGTGTGTGTGTGGTAGTTTTTCACTAAACCTGGCAACATTTTGACCGATAACAAGTTTGCTTTTTGACATAGTTCCCTGACTGTGATGAAAAATCACCATGTCTTAATACAATTTCAGTTATTGTGGTCATTTTGACAAGGCGTTGTTGACTCAACTTTTTTTAATAGTGTCGCAGATTGCATCATTTCTGCTGTGTGATGTTGTGGAGTTGGGTTACTGTTCCTGAATTCAAAATGAATGTTTCTAATTAAAACATTTCACTTTTTGGCCATGTATTTAGTGGGTGTGACTTTTGTTTTGGCCTCATCTATTAACTACATTTAAGGCATCAGGTGGCAGTTGAACATGTCTCTTGAAAGGATGATTAAAGAAAACAATAATAACTGCAATTCCAAGGTCTTAGACCAAGTTACATTTTCACATAATTGATACGTTCTTTAAAATAATTTCTGGACTCACAAGTCAATTATTTTTTCGCCGCTAGATGGAAACATTGTTCAAAATGCCAATGGAGTTTTTGCTTTTATCAATCATTGTATTTAATAGTTGGCAGGCAGAGGCTTGGTGCTCAACCAACTCATCATGTGGTCTGTCTCTGATTTGTTATGGCTTCCACACAATGTGCTGAAATTCATATATAGGTGTTGTTAGTATTTATGCACTATTTAACTCGCATAACAATTAAATGAAGTGCACCACAGCCTAATTACCACTCAAATCACAACTTTGTTTGTTATTGTTTTGAAGTGCCTTAGGGTAAAAAAAGCCCATCAGCATTCTCAGTTCTTTAAAATGTTATGTTTCCAAATATCTCGGATCATGTGGGGAATCATAGAGGTTTTACACCGAGACCAGGGTTCCCCTGCAGCGATGCTTCTGGCTCGGTGAGTTAATGAACCCATTTGGCAGCAAACGTGGTAGCTAGTGAAAGACAATGTTCTGGTCGCTGCTGCTGGGCATCTGTGGTTCTGTTTTTCTGGTTTCATAAAGTGATTAAAATCATGTTTGCAAGAATATTCTGAAATATTTCAAGGAGAGAATTTAGTAAACAAATAATTCCAGTCTAATCTCTGGTCTCCTAGTTTCAAGGAGCAACAATATCCAACCCGACACTTACTTTCTGTCTACCTTTCGTAATTTGACACTTCACCCCAAATTGCTCCTGTGGGGATTGTCCACAGTACTGAATTTATGTAAGTCGCTTTGGATAAAAGCCTCTAACAAATGACATGTAATGTGTGGACTGCTACTTGGAGAGGTCCCAGTTTACCTCCTGGGCCCTGCCGTGGTGCCCTTGAGGAAGGCACCAGACAACCCTGGTTCCATAGCCTTACACTGAAAGACAGGAACAGCCTAAACAACATTGTTAAAACCTGCTCTAAGGTCATCGGAGTGAAGCAGAGAGACTTAAACTCCTTTTGCAACCAACAACAACTGCGGAAAGCAGAGAGCATACTGGCCTCTCCAGGTCATGTTCTTGCAGATGAATGTCATCTGTTGCCATCAGGGTGTAGATATGCTCTACCTGCTCTTAAGACAAATCGCTTTTCAAAATCATTCATCCCCTCTGCACTCAAACTTTACAATTCTTGATAGGCTTTTTAACTTGATTCTTTATTTATTTATTATTGTGATGCTATGAACTATTTATCGTGTGAATTGGAATGATCCACACCTCTGCTCCCGGGTGTTTCTGTGTGTTTTCTTCCTGTATGTTCCTGCCTGTGTACATGACATAAGCTGCTCATAACCAATTGCCCCTTGCGGGATTAATAAAGTTGTGGATTGATTGAACCCCCCACTCCCATTGCTCCCCCGGGCGCTGTACAATAGCTGCCCACTGCTCCTGGTACTAGGATGGGTTAAAAGCAGAGAACAAATGTCACTGTGTGTGCTGTGTGCTCTGCATGTGTGACCATGAAAGAGGGTTTCATCCCTCCTATTCTATCTATATTCAAATTCTATTCAGAAATTCCTTGAAAGCCAGCATTGCACTTTCCTTTTCATCTGATCTCCTGTGACTTCTTGTCTTGTAGTCCCGGGACCCTCTGGCGTTGTGTGACCTGAAAGCAGAAGTTGCCCCGCGGATCTCGGCCGAGGACTTGATCGACCTGTGTGAGCTGTCATTGTCCGGACCCGGCAAAAGGACCAGAGCCGGCAAACCCAAAATCGTTGCAGTCGACATCCGCAATTTAGAGGAGTATCCTTAACATTTCTGTGAAGACAGGAAATGTACATGCTTATCCCTTACCTCTATAATGTTGTTTTAACATTCAAATCCATTGCACAATCTTTCTTCACTGAGGCATATAAACAAGCTTGTTTGAACAACCCTTGAGTTGTGTCCAACAAAGCAAAAACAACAAATGTTCTGCTGACATTTCATATTGGAAAACTAGCTTATGATATTTACAGGTAAGGTTCTGTTGAGTCACATTTATGCTTTCCGCTTCATAAATGTTATTTTTTACACTTTACACAAAACAGGGTAGTGGATATGTAGAGAATATGAACTTAATTTTGAGGGGTTATAATCATTACATCTTTACTGATATGTGATTCAGCTGAGTGTCTTTAAAGCGGTGATGACTTCTGATGTCACTACTTTAAAGACAAGTTATACTATAAAATAAGTAGTTATTTTGACGTGTTGTCCAACCTATTTAGAAAAATAAAGTATTTATAATTGTTCTGTTTAGCAAGGCTAAGTAAGAAGCAAGAGGGAGATGCAATAACTGTCACAAATTTGAGACAGTGTGTAAAACCTTTTGAGTGTTGCAAATATTTGTACGTAAAATGTAGTTTATGAAATTAATCACAATCAAAAGCCCCTCAATCCATCTTCCTCGTAGTTCTTCACAAAATCACTATATTATTTACATAAAGAACTGATGTTGTATTTACTATTCTGGGAAAAGTGGCCCAGAAACCCTGCCTGCACAAAATTCAGAGGAACAGTGGAATGGTAATTGTCAAAGGGGGTTAAAAAGCCATTAATCAATAAGGATTAGTGCATGGAGCAAGGATTGGGAAAGGCAGCTCTTCCAGCCAAATTCCTCACTGGAGCCTCCTGATAGACATGCTCCTCAGGCTCACTCTCATGGACAAAGGGATTTGACCACTTTCACAGGATTTAGCAACTCTTGTTCACCTTTATTGTGATCTTAGGCAAAGCTGTGTTGTGGGCAGGGACGTGCACAGATATTTGGAGGGGCTATTGCTCTAAACTGGAAAAAGGGCCTCCCCCCGAAAAAAAACATAAGAACTTTTTTTAATGTAAAAGAAACCAAATGATTATTACATCAATTAAATTGAACAGTAATTCACATCTCATAACAAAATAAGCTAAGGCGACTACCTGCATTCGGTGACTTAATTTCAAAAATGAAAATCAGGGACATTTTTTGTTTTGCGGTCCATATCTCATTAAAATATCTAATGTTAGTAACTATTAAAGACAAAATGGGGACAATTCTGTTCTAATGTAGTTTGACCATTGTAACTGCTGTGCAGTCCAGACATACTGATAAAATAGGGCCTCTAACCAGGGGTTAAATTGGGCTGGGGATGTTCGGGGCTCAGCCCCGGCACATAGGACGATGCTCTGACGTCATCGCCCTCGCTCAATTGTCATTTGTTTAAGCCATAATGTCAAAACATCTCTCCTTCTTAATATAGACTTTATTTAGGGTCGATATGTGTTGACTTTAAAATTTAAAATAGCAGATCTCTGTGACAGGATATAGTTTTTCCGCTTAGTGAACGTGTGTCTCTGCTCCGATCAGGAGCTGCAGCACCGTGGCTCCTTCGTGCAGAGAGTCTGCAGCTGTGTGTGTGTGTGTGTGTGTGTGTGTGTGTGTGTGTGTGTGTGTGTGTGTGTGTGTGTGTGTGTGTGTGTGTGTGTGTGTGTGTGCGTGTGTGTGTGTGTGTGTGTGTGTGTGTGTGTGTGTGTGTGTGTGTGTGTGTGTGTGTGTGTGTGTGTGTGTGTGTGTGTGTGTGTGTGTGTGTGTGTGTGTGTGTGTGTGTGTGTGTGTGTGTGTGTGTGTGTGTGTGTGTGTGTGTGTGTGCGTGCAGTGGTACCGCCAAACCCCCGACCCGTCTTGTAACACGGAGCCCGTTTCCTACACCATCAGGGCCGGTTCTAACCAATTTGCTGCCCTAGGCGAGATTTTAGCTGGCGCCCCCCCTGCCAGAAAATCGTTCAGTAGAACAAATAAAAGTATCCAAGGAATACACAATAGAATATATAAAAAATAAATGAAAAATCTCTACAAAAGACCAATGCACTACAAAAACAGAAACGTATTGACATAGGTCATATACATCACAAAGGCTTCAAATGTATTCAGTATTATATGAACATGTTTTAATTGGAGTGAGGACATCACATCCTCTAGGGGGGTCCAGGGGTATGCCCCCCGGGAAGAAATGTTTGAACATTTAAAGTAACATGCTTCAATCTGGTGCACTTAGAGCACACATTACTAGAGACCTGATCTAGGGGGTACAACTCTAACGGCCCGTCCACACAGCGGCGTGCGTTGAAGCTTCCCGACGGGCGTGTCTGAAACTCAACCAACAACCAATCACATGAATCTCCCGCCCCTGACATACAAGCAGCGGTTTGATTGGCTAGAGCTTGTACTGTCATATGATTCGATTGGCTGACATTTCTGCCGTGGCTTCAAAACTTGAACATTGCTCAACTTTTGCAGCGAGCCACGCCAGCAAAGTGACGTCACCCCATTCAAAGTGAATGGTGAAGCTTGCAACGCACGCCGCTGTGTGGACGGGCCGTAAAACACCCATTATGAAAAAGATTGGTTTACATTTTAATAATCAAATAAGTATGTGAACATAACCAATAACCTACCATAGCCAATAGCAAATAAATGCAACTTATTTTATTTTTGTTGTTCATTCATATCTTATTTTACCTAGTTAACATTTATTTATGCATATTTTTGTATCTCAAGTTTTAAACGATATTTTTGGTTTACTGTCCTGTAGTATACATTGAAATGATTTCAAACCTGTTTACCCCAATAATTATAAAAGAGTGCCTTGGAAATATTTTGTTTACATAAATTGCATTTATCTCTCTCACTCGATCCCACACCCACTTTGGCTGTGATCTGCGGACGCCTGATAAGCCAACACCCCCCACTTTCATCACTTACAGCGCCCATCGTACAGGGGAAATTAAAAGTGTAACCGGGGTGAAAAGGGTGTTACCTTGACTTAATAGTTTTTGTCCTTTCTTAATTGTTGAATTTCTTTGGTGAACCAGGGCTTATTGTTGTTGTGTTGTTTTACTGTTTTCGTCGGGATGCACAGCTGCTCACAAAATTGGACGTATGCGTGGAAAACTTCCCAATCAGTGCATGCGAAGCATCCACGCAACTTTTCGATGGCTTCTGTGGACCAGGACTTTATTGGTGTTTCCGAGGATTTCAATTGTTGTTTGTACTTCGGGATAAGCAGCAGCATTGCGTGGTCCGACTTGCCGAGCGGAGCTCCCGCAGAAGCACGGTAAACCTCCTTGAGTGGAGTATAGCAGTGGTCGAGTGTGTTGTTTCCTCTGCTGGGGCAGGTAACTTGCTGGTGGTAGTTGGGAAGCTCCGTGGACAGATTGGTGTGGTTGAAGTCGCCTAACACAATTATTGCTGCGTCTGGATGTGCGTTTTCCACGGAGAAGATGTGACTGGCTAGATCGCTTATGGTGGTGTTAGCGTTAGCCTCAGGTGGAATGTAAACACAGATTATGATTATCGATGCAAACTCTCTTGGAAGGCAGGTGGGTCTGCATTTGACAGTTAGATGCTCCAGAAGTGGGGAACATGCATGGCTTAGCGAGGTGGAGTTTGTGCACCAGCGATGGTTGACCATAATGCATATTCCACCACCTTTAGATTTGTGTGTTAGTTCCACTGACTTGTCGGCTCGGTGGAGTGTGTATCCTGCGAGTGATACTGCTTGGTCGGGAATCGAATGATCCAGCCAGGTTTCAGTCAGGCAGATGGCGGAGCAGTCACCGTAGGTTTTGTTTGACTGGATCAGGAGGTGAAGTTCATCCATCTTGTGCCTGAGAGATCTTACATTTGACAGCAGAAGGGCAGGGAGTGGGGGTCGGTATGGGCGCCTCTTGAACCGCGATAGGACACCGGAGCGCCTGCTCCCTTTGCCGGTTTGCTGCCATGGCGTTGGGAGGCCAGGTGAAACAGGTAATATTTCCTTCGGGAAAGACGTTGATGACTCCAAAACTGCATGTTGGTTGTGTCTGAAGTTTAGTAGGTTCCAGCGGGTGTATTGGATAACACATGAAACTTTACACACATAGGGCAGACAAAAGTATGACAGACATGAACATAGCTTGCACTGGGGCGAGCCTCACGGCCGCCATGACAGATATCACCGTAACTTAATAACAGAGATGGTCAAACTCAAGTGGTAGAGACATGGCAGAAATCCTACAATGAAGCGGGACAGTGAAGTATTCACCCATGAGAGGGCGATCAAGAAAAGAGAGCGAGCGGCCCCGTTGAAGGAGATTACAGATGAAAAGACACACAATCACAACAAGTAGGCTATATTTAGGTGTTTTTTTGTAAATAACCAACGGTATCAAGAGGAAGTAAAGTCCCCTGGTTTGTCCCTTATTCCCTAACTGCCATGAAATCAAGTTTCCAAAATCCGACACTGAGGTGGTCTTAACGCACCGGTGTTCCGGATTAACTGGTTGACAGATGTGGCGGCGTGGCCTTCGACTTCGATCGCTTCTTCTGTCGTTTACATAAATCTTTTGGTATATTTGGCTGGATAGGAACACTTTGATGCACATTCAGTACCAGTGTGTGAGGTTGTGGTTACGATGGCCATATCCGGACGCGAACAGCGAGGACTACAAAAAGAAAAACGAGTTGACTGGGGATGTCTGTTCAAAACATTGCGAGCTCCAATAAATCATTTAAACCAGCTATTGTTGCCAGACTTATTACTGAATATCGTTCTTAATGTGATACCAAGTCCATCTGAGACCTGTGTACACCTTCAGACAGCCTCCAAGTGAAGCACACATTGTTTACTCACAGCTTGAAAGCAGCGTGGAGAAGTCTTCAGCTGTGTTAAACTGTGATCCGCTCGAATAAATCCTTAAAACCAACTATTGTTGCCCGACTTATCACTGAATATCGTTCCTAATGTGATACCAAGTCCATCTGAGACCTGTGTACACCTTCAGACAGCCTCCCAGTGAAGCGTACGTTGTTTACTCAGAGTTTGAAAGCAGCGTGGAGAAGTCTTCAGCTGTGTTAAGCTGTGATCCTCTCAGGTAAACTGTGATTCGCTCAGGGTCAACTGGGATCCACCCAGGGGAAAATGGGATCCGCCCAGGTTAAACTGTGTTACGACTTCTGTGGCTATCTACCAGCGATCATGTTTAATATAAAAGACACACACATATACATCCCATATAAAAACGGCATTCTGCAGCACTCATCCAGATAAGATGTGACTGTTAACTCGTTTTGCAAAGATAGCAGCAGAAATATCATTGCTGCATGTGCAGGGGTATTAGACTTTAAAATGCTGATGGGTCATTAATGTTGGTCTCGGCAAACAATATTAGGAATCCTCTATTCAAACATAATAATTCAGTGTGCATCAACATGAAAATAACAAAAGTTCATGCTGGACTCAAACCCGAGTCCAAACAGCAAAAGTCACTCCAGCCCTGCGCGTTATGAGTGCACCACGGATCAACACGATGTATCGAACCACCACACTATAATATTTTAGATTAACCTTGTTAAAAAGTTCCAGAAAATGCAACCCGACCATCATTTATAATGTGAGCGGATGTATGTACACATGTGACATTCTAATAGCCTCAGACAAGGGACTTGTCTCTATTCTTGTTTTGCTCGATCTCAGTGCTGCATTTGATACTATCGACCATGATATCCTATTGCAAAGACTAGAGCACTTAGTTGGCATACAGGGAACTGCTTTAGGCTGGTTTAGGTCCTATCTATCTGAACGCTCTCAGTTTCGTGTTAACGATGAATCTTCCACGCAAACCAAAGTTAGCCATGGAGCCAAGGAATCATTCTGTAAACTTTCATTGTTATGCGGATGATACTCAACTATATTTATCAATCAAGCCTGATGAAATTAATCATCTAAATACAATTCAAGACTGCCTCAAGGACTTAAAAACGTGGATGACCTTAAACTTTTTGATGTTAAACACGACCAAAACTGAAGTTATTGTACTTGGCCCGAAGAATCTACGAAACAAATTATCTAAAGATATACTAACTATGGATGGCATTAATTTGGCCTCCAGCGAGACTGTAAGGAATCTTGGTGTTATATTTGATCAGGATTTATCCTTTAACGCCCACATAAAATCAATTTCAAGGACCGCCTACTTCCATCTACGTAACATTGCAAAAATCAGGCATATCTTGCCTCAAAACGATGCAGAGAAACTAGTCCATGCATTTGTTACTTCTAGGCTGGATTATTGTAACTCTTTATTATCAGGGTGTACCAAGAAGTCAGTCAAGTCGCTTCAGCTGATTCAAAATGCTGCAGATCGTGTACTAACCAGAGTTAGGAAAAGGGACCACATTACTCCTGTTCTGGCTACCTTACACTGGCTCCCTATAGAACACAGGATAGAATTTAAAATTCTTCTTCTCGCCTACAAAGCCCTTAATGGGCAGGCGCCATCTTACCTTAAAGAACTCATTATACCCTACTGTCCTACTAGGGCATTGCGTTCCAAGAATGCAGGGTTGTTGGTTGTTCCTAGAGTCTCTAAAAGTACAAAGTACAGCCTTTTCTTATCAAGCTCCAGATGTGGAATCAGCTTCCAGTTTGTGTTCGGGCGGCAGACACCCTATCCGTTTTTAAGAGTGCGCTTAAGACCTTCCTTTTTGATAAAGCTTATAGTTAGGGCTGATTAGATTCAGCCCCTAGTTTTGCTGATATAGGCTTAGTTTGTCGGGGGACATCTTACTTCTTCCTTCTCTCTGTCTATACCTGTGTACTCTCATGTTCTGATTAACCCAGCTTCCCCAAATGTCTTTCTTTTTAGTGTCTATATACGCCAGGATCTGGAGTCATGGATGATCCTGCGGTCCTGTGTCCTGGATCACGAGCCCTGGATCGCGAGTCGTGGCTGTGGTCCTGGATCATCGGTCCTGGATGGATATCCTCGTGGATTCATCTTCCTATTATACACATGCATTTCCAAACATTTGGACTATCTATGTTGCAAATGTATTATCTTTTCAATTTACACACGGCATCTATTGCACGTCTGTCCGTCCTGGGAGAGGGATCCCTCCTCTGTTGCTCTCCCTGAGGTTTCTCCCATTTTTCCCTTTAAACTGGGTTTTCTTCGGAAGTTTTTCCTTGTACGATGTGAGGGTCTAAGGACAGAGGGTGTCGTATTGTCATACTGATATTTTGTACACACTGTGAAGACCAGTGAGACAAATGTAACATTTGTGATATTGGGCAATATAAATAAACATTGATTGATTGATGTACACACTTTAAGCCATATAATATACATATTATAATATACTGACTGAGGTCTGTATCAAGCCTGATTAAGACCCACCGAGATCAGATATCCTAGTTTATCAGCCTGCGAGCCCACATTATGTTGTGATAACTGTTAGCTTTACCGTGGTATCGTGTTGATCCGTGGCGCACTCATAACGCGCAGGGCTGGAGTGACTTTTGCTGTTGGGACTCGGGTTTGAGTCCAGCATGAACTTTTGTTATTTTCATGTCGATGCACACTGAATTATTATGTTTGAATAGAGGATTCCTAATATTGTTTGCCGAGACCAACATTAATGACCCATCAGCATTTTAAAGTCTAATACCCCTGCACATGCAGCAATGATATTTCTGCTGCTATCTTTGCAAAACGAGTTAACAGTCACATCTTATCTGGATGAGTGCTGCAGAATGCCGTTTTTATATGGGATGTATATGTGTGTGTCTTTCATATTAAACATGATCGCTGGTAGATAGCCACAGAAGTCGTAACACAGTTTAACCTGGGCGGATCCCATTTTCCCCTGGGTGGATCCCAGTTGACCCTGAGCGAATCACAGTTTACCTGAGAGGATCACAGTTTAACACAGCTGAAGACTTCTCCACGCTGCTTTCAAACTCTGAGTAAACAATGTGAGCTTCACTTGGAGGCTGTCTGAAGGTGTACACAGGTCTCAGATGGACTTGGTATCACATTAGGAAAGATATTCAGTGATAAGTCTGGCAACAATAGCTGGTTTTAAGGATTTATTCGAGCAGATCACAGCTTAACACAGCTGAAGACTTCTCCATGCTGCTTTCAAACTGTGAGTAAACAATGTGAGCTTCACTTGGAGGCTGTCTGAAGGTGTACACAGGTATCAGATGGACTTGGTATCACATTAAGAACGATATTCAGTAATAACAGGAAAATAGGTGTTGCAGCACAGGCAATATAAGAAAAATAAACTGCTTTTAGAGCCTTAAAGCATGTAAACATGTCACAGTAGTGGCACACAATTGTAATACGAACCTGAACATGTGCCCTTTTAGAGGATATTTTATAAAGTTCACCTCTCACTCTGTCCCTAGTCCCATGATTGTGTGCTACTCTTTCAAAGCTGTACTCCTTCACCTCCACTGCCTCCAGCTTCAACAGAGGCCATATTTCTGGCAGCATCAACATTCCCTTCAGCACAGCCTTCGGCCCGAACAGTGAGCTGGTGCAGTGTCCTGCGACCGGAGTCCTCCAGAGCTACAGAGGACGGGTCATTGTGATCATCAGCCACGCCATCACAAATGCTATTATGGTATGAAAGCAGTCACACTCACACATGTGCACAACACATTTGTATACAGTACACTATTAAGACTCCAAAGCTGCATTCAAGTGCATTAAATAATTAAGTGAACCACAGTTAATGCAGATGTATTATCAATTGGTGTTATTGGTGTTGTTGCCCTGGGGTGATTTTAAATCCCTATCTTTCACCCAGTTTACTGTTTTTTGGCCATGCAGGTGACACAACTTTACAGATGACATTGTTGGTCTGCCATTTTTGCTCGGACTCAAATGTTCCTTTAACTGTAGAGGGATTATTATGAAATCATATATACAGATTAATGTCAATCCTATGTTTCCCCTTGGGTTGCCATGAACTTGACATGTATGGTATTTGATTTTAGATAATTTTTGGGGCTTTTTATGTTTATTGCGTGAAGTAGAAATTAGACAGGTAAGGTATGGAAAGGGAACAATATGCAAGAAAGGATACATGTAAGATTTATACATGATATATGGAGTACCAAATGTGCAATATACACACCCAGCTATCTTGACAATTAAGAGCTCAGGAATATATTTTAAACAGTAGGAACCAATTACAAAAGAAAAGAAAGTTGTCTATGTCCTCCTTTTAGAGATTTATCATGGAATGTGAAATCCCTTTAGGGTCGTGGGTGGGGGTCGTGTCAGGGTCATGAAAATAGACCTCAGGGTCATTTAGCTTCCTTTAAAAACGCTCTGATCATCAGCCGGATCTCACTGATGTCTTAGGGGATAAAGACACTATATATGATATTTATAGGAGAGATGTTTCATTGTCCCACACATTTGTGAAGAAGAGAATCTGATGATCCACGGGAGTTAAACATGTCATGTTAAATTACTCAACACCATTAATACAAATGTCTGTGTTTCACAACCAAAAAAGCTGCCATAAGTTAACATTGAAGGTGGGGAAGGTCATTTTGGAGAAACCAGCTCGAGTGCGCTAGAATTTGAAAATACACAACCGGAAGAAATCTGCCACTTCCTTACAGAGCCCCTCCTCCAACACACACGAACGCGCACATGACCAATGAGGGCACGAGATAAGTTTGTGCCCAGATGGAAGGCTGACAGGCAGGTAGGCCATCCAGTTACTTTAGCCGGGCCGGCTCAGATGATTGGTCGTGCTTTTTACAGTACCACGGCTTCCACAGATGACATGTTTGCATGTGTTTTTTGTCAAAGCACTTCATTGCTATCGGGTGTTAAGAGCATTCCATGGAATATAACAAAAAGTGTATCTCGAGCCGGTTTCTCAAACTTACCTACCCCACCTTTAAAATAACACTTAAACAGTTTTTCAACAAAGCTTTTATTTCGTATTCCAATGTTTTGTAAATCTTTTTTTTTGGCAATACATATTTCTGGTCACAAGGCGAATGAGAACTGCAGAACACAGGAGACTTTAGTTTACGAAGTGACCCGTCAATCACATATTTATAGTAATCCAACGCTACTATTACGTTGTTGATTATTCCTTAAATACCTTGAAACATCGCCTGTTAAGTCCATTCATTGGGGACAGTCTGTAATTGGGCTGTCAGCCACAGACAGAAAGCAACAATGATACAGTATGAGTCAAGTTTAAAGCCAAAAAGAATAGTAATGATTTACATGATGAATGAGGTTCACGGTTTGATCCTCTTCTTCGGAGTAAATTATATTTGGTCGTGTCTTTTCAATTGTGAACACATCAGGCAGACTTCATCATTCTGTATTTCACTTTGGAAATGGTTACACCCTAAAATGTTACACACAGTTTCTGATGCAATTAATTTCAAGACGTTAACATGACATGCATATTTTTTTTAGATGGCTGAGAAGCAACAGATTAAAGAGGCGCAGTAATCTTTCTTCTCCGCGTGTATGGGCAGTATACCAAGTTAAAATGGACCGTGTGGTGTGTGTAAAGAGGCTGGGGATATTTTGCAATATCCTGGTGTCATTTGAATGTAATATAATGTGGGTAAACACAGTGGGTGTCCATGTATTTCATTTCATTTCAAACCTTTATTTAACCAGATTGGTCCCATTGAGATCATAGATCTCTTTTTCAAGGGAGACCTGCAGCATATAGGTTCCACATGAAACCTAAAACAATAAAGGACATCATACATTATATTTACAGGATACATAGTTATAGACATTTACAAGTGCCCATTGTATCAGCAAGCATTTCATTTAGCCTAGCTTTAAAAACATGCAGAGGAATGAGATTGCTCAGTTTCAATTTTAGCTGTAGATTGTTCCAAGCAAGTGGAGCTGCGCACATAAAAGCTGTCTTACCTGAGACAGTCCTTGCTCTTGGCACATCTAACAAGACTACATCATGTGACCTCAGACAATAGCTGCTTGCAACTCTCTGTGTTATCAGAGAGCAGATATAATACGGGAGTTTACCAAACAAAGCTTTATAAATAAACGTGTACCAATGACTGAGCCTCCGTACAGAGAGTGATGGCAGACCTGGCCACTAATAATGGCACTGTGTTCTGGTGTGTAACTTCTCCAATCAGAGGCTGCAGATTTTTTCAACATGTCTGTGCTGCTGCCTTAAGACTTCTGCAGGGATTTAATGAAGTGAAGTAAAGCGGCTTCACTTGCACTTTAAGGCAGCCGACTTTTACCCATTTACTGGTTTGAAAGCATGGAGAGTATTTTTTTTCATTTCAAACCTTTATTTATACAGATAAATCCCATTGAGATCATTGATCTCTTTTTCAAGGGAGACCTGCTCAAGTAGTTCCACATGAAACATAAAAACATAAATAGAACAAAAGGACAGCATACAGGATCATTTACATAATGATCCACATAAGCAGGTACCATTAGCTTCCGATTGAGTTGCATCCAACAGAGCTTTAAAAACATTTAGTGGCACCAGATTATTATTTACATTTTTTAACGTTATGTCCTTTTTTGTTGGCTAAGCAGGAAACAAAATGTAGGACACAGACAAGATAGGTTCATGTAAATGTCAAGAAAACACAACACTCATTGCTGTACCATGAACATAGGGGCCCTAGTCTTGTAAACATACAGTTAACATGTTTGCTACGACACTCCCCATGTCCAGACATCTGTATTGTCAAATCCAGAGCAAGATGGAAAACAAATCTTTAAATCCTGAGGCAGCGATACATCTTTGTGCATCTTGAAAGACTGGAAACAGCTTCTCTGAATGAGTTCCGGTTGGGTATAACACTGTAGTCGAGTAATATTATAGGTCTGATGTAAAGTATACATGTATCCAAACCTGCTGTGTTGATGCCTCTTTACTAAAAGACGCTAGGACCTAAGTCGTGGCTAAAACTGTATTTGACATAAATCGTTGTCTTTGAAATGTCAATGCTCAAAGATAACATGATGTCAGCGTAACAAAACTGCTTTGTATTGATCATTATTCATTCTTCTTTTCTGCTCTTTGGAATAAATTAGCCAAACTTAAATTTAAAACTCAGCATGAATATTGCTTCAGGCAACATCCCAATTTAGAAAAGATGTCCTCCTTCCATATGTTAGAAAGTTTGAGAGGAAAATAAGTAGTTCTGCTTAATTAAAGAGACAGTCGTGCTTTTTCAAAGAGAGCAGCAGAGAGATATGTTACTAACCTGGTTCCAACAAGAAGAAGATTCAACTTATTGTCGTTACGTAGTACAGGTACTATGTAACGAAACGGTTTCTCTGCATTTGACCCATCCTAGTGTTAAGAGCAGTGGGCTGCCATTATGTACGGCGCCTGGGGAGCAGTGTAGGGAACGGTACCTTGCTCAGGGACACCTCAGTAGCACTTGGTCTTTCCGGGACTTGAACTGGTGACCTTCCAGTTGCCAAGCCAAGTAATGTAATAACTCATCTGCAGAGGGACTGAACTCAGTGTTGCAACACAGGCCCTATTAATGGTGGTTCATCATTATCGGCATCATATGGTTTTACGATACGATAATACTTTAATGGTCAAATCAAGTCTGAAATTTGACTTGCATCACAGCAGCTCCATGTGTAACATCAACATAGACAAATATCAAGACACAATACATGACCAAACATTTAACATCACAATCACTGAGAGAAAACATGCTCAAAGACCCTTTATCGTGCATTTGATGTAGGATTTAGCTCTGTATTTACTGTTGCACTTTGAATTGCCTTGTGTTGAAAAGTGCTATATAAAGAAACTTGCCTTGCCTTACCTTGCCTCGCCTTGCTTTAGGATTGACTGGTGCACAAAGGAGTGCTTCAGCGCCTCCCACTGAACAATCATTATCTTCATCATCAAACAGGAGAGTACGATGACTATTCGTTCCCTTACAGAAGTCCAGGTCTGACTAACCCCACACTTGAATTTCCATCTCTGAGTTTTGTCCTCGGTATTTCATCAGATCTTACGGTCGTACAAAATGAAAGGTCAATAAAATGACTCAATTGTGCTTAAATGCCATCCACATCTCTGTGTGCCGCACCAGTGGCATTATCATTAGCTCTGGGGCAAAGCAATGAGTCCTCTCTTCGTGTGCTTAAGCTTTACTGTACACCTTTTGACATTTAAAGCCTATTGGCATTCAAACATAAGCCTCGTTATTAATGCTACGTTTTTATTTGGACATTTAAGATGATTGCATCTTAAACTGTATTGCAGAACTGCTCTGAGTGTGAAAGCCACCACATAATCAGTCAATGACGGGATGACACATGAATGACTTTTCATTCAGTCAATTTTCTTTTGTGATTTTTATATTGGACAGCATGGCTTTCAGAGCAAAAACAACCTCAAGTCACAGACAATGTTATTGCCATTCACATTTGCAGAGCTCAGTCAAAAGTCACATAAACAAAGGTAGAACTGAATAATTGTGTTTTTTATCACTTCTTGAAATCTTAATTATTTGTAATCATTAATAAAGGGCATTTAGGGCGCTATATTTTGATCAATGTACACCGGGTTAACCTGCGTCTTTGCTTAGATTACATCTCTTTCCTGTACTGTATTCACATGTACTGACATTTCCATTACTCATCGTTTTCTTTCTTGGAAAAATGAGTTAATTGACCTTGCGTAATTCTCAGCAATTCTCACACCACCTGCTGATAATGTAATACGTTATAACTCTACAGTATGTTGTAATTCAAGTGGTAGCCAAGTGTTAATGCTCAAAAGGTTGAATTATTTGATCAAACCGTGTAATTAAAACTTAATTGAGAGCGGACAGTATGCTTAAAGTATGTGGGCACACCTGGCAATATTAATAACAGCTGGGGAATATAGTTTTACAGTAACAGTAGAAACTAGAAACAGCCCTCTTTTTTAGAGACTTGTAATGGAATGTTAAATCCCTTTAGTTGGTCAGGGTTGTGAAAGCAGACCTCATTATTTAATTATTATGCTTCCCTTAACACCGCTCTGTTCATCAGCCTGATCTCATCGTCTGTCCACAAGAGCAGTTGTCGCATGAGGTCATGTTTTTTTGGGAAAAACATGTTTAATTCTCACAGGAAAGTGTGAAAGAATATTCTGATCTCCACGGGAGTTACTCCTTTCATGTGAAATAACACAACTCTATGTAAGCGTGTAATTACAACTTCATGGTCTGTCAAGTGATGCCATTGGGCCCAACATTTTTTATTTCTCTTAGTTAATCCATGTATATATTTGTTTGCGTCACAGCTCCTGCAAAATGACTTGATTCACTATCAGAACTCTGATATCGATATCAGAAAGTTTTGAAGAGCCGCATGATTGAATTATTTTCTAAAGGGATGTCCCGATCACCTTTTTTTGCTCCCGATCCGATTCCGATCATTTGATTTTGACAATCTGCCGATCCGATCTTTATGCAATGCATTAAGAGAGAGAAAAGGTAACAGATAACGGCTGGTCATCCAACGCGATGAATTCAGCTATCTTGGCTGTTATTTGTTGGCCTTTTCACTGTTCTGTTCAGTTTCTCTTTCCTTTTAAAAGTTTCTGAAAGTGTCGGTTGTTTCAGTGCCGTTACCCGAGTGGCCGCTGTGTACTCGCCGTGTTGTTGTTGGTGTTTGTTTCTGCGTATTAGATTGGTCGTGTTGAACGTAGCTCTGTTCTTTCCACCACGCGGAACCTCCGCCTTGCAAACATTGCATCTGGCTGTTGCACTGCCTTCGCTTTCAATTTTATAATACTTCCAAACTCCTGACATTTTCTCTGTCCCGACTCCCGAGTCACCAGCTGAACGTAGCCTCTCGTTAGCTTACTGCTACTATTAGACACTGCGCCCACTCTGTTGCTTTGAGAGGAATAAGCAACCAGGTCTGAAAACAAGCCCAAATGAAGCAACACATACATGATGTTGTGTGATTTTAAACCAAAATGAAGGCCTCAGGATGACTTTAAGACGTGAACATGGTCATTTTTGTTTTATAACATTAAATAAATATATATATTTTTTAATTCCCGATCTCCGATTTTTTTCTCCCGATTCCGATCTTTTAAAAATCACGTGATCGGCTCCGATCCCTGATCACGTGATCGGATCATCTCTAATTTTCTAGCCGGGTATCATTATACTCAGCAGTCGCAATCATTCATAGGACTGAATGGGGCTAGATTTTCTAAAGCCTGGAAGCAGAGCCAGTCTTCTCTCAGACCACTTGAATTTAAATATGGGGAAAAGTATTTTATTGAATCTCTGAAAAACAATGTTAACTGATTAATCCAGCTTTAATAGATACAAAATAGTTGCAAAGTTCACAACTGAGATTCAATCATTTATTACATTTGTTTTTCTTAGTTCTTTTGTTGTGTGTATGACTTAATCAGATATATATGTTTCTTTATTTCTCCTTCTAAGGGCTGGGCCAGTTCATACAACTTATTTTTTCCTTGTAAAGTTCAAATCTGTTGCAACATCCCTGTCAGGGACCAAGCAGTAAGACAACAGGACACAGGAATGGTTTAAATAAACTAGGGTTTTTATTTACCCAAAAATCCACAAAACATCATATAATAGCAAGGCCTATAAAAGAGGTCAACAGAAAATACCTCAAAGAAACATAACAGGTGTTAACTCAACAAAACGGACCTGCTACAATGAAAAACCAAGGAACCTATATAGTGGCTTGGCCAGACCAAGTTGAACCCAAGGGATAATTAATAGTCACATCATACAAAGGACACTGACAAAACCCAAATCCCCCCTTTGACATGGAAGCAGGTGGTTTGTCCCAATCTGTCCCAATTGGCTCCTTGCAGTATTTATGAGTCCTCAGCGCTCGGCCACACCCTTTGCTGAACCAGGAAGTAACCTCCCCCAATGGACATGGTAACATTTAGAGCAAATGTGTAGTGTTAATTGGTATGTTTTATTGTAGCTGCACTGGAGCAAAACTACTGAAGATGAGGATAAAGTGTAGTTGGTTTACCCTGTGTGGCTGTGTCTTAATTAAAATACTTTAGGATGTTTCATCTTGTTTGAAGGGCTGTTCTTCAGATCTGATTCCTCATACAGTACGTGGCAAGTGCGTGAGTGCTGAGTGATAAGACAAGGAAGCCACCGGTGATGTTGAGATTATGTTAGGTTACGGGAATTTGCAATGCTGGGAGGCGGGAATAATAACTCACTTAACCCTTTTTTCCGTTTCTTCGCAGTTTGCAGCACACCTGGTCAAGGTCAACTTCCCCCGAGTTTGTTTCCTAGATGGAGGGATCAACAAGCTGAAGCCCACTGGACTGCTGACGGTCCCCTCCCCTATGATCTGACCTCGAACCTCAGCTTCACAACGGGACGAGTGGAAAGACTGTATATTGTGTGTGAGCTGTTATTGAAGCAAACAAAAACACACATTCAAGTGTAACTGGAAAACTGCATTGAAGAATCCCCCCCTCCTAATCCACTGTCATCACCAAATGTTGTTTTTATTTTCTGTCTCCTAACAAGAATGATCAATCCATTTTTATTTCTGAAACAATTCCTTTGTACAATAGCTTTTGACTAATACATTGAGCCATCTGTGTCCAATATGCATATCTTGATGTCTCTTCTGAGCCAGTTGATCTTGGAAACTGCTAAGTCTGCTTTTATAATAATTTTGAATTTGTTGACACTGTGAGAGAGGCGGATATGTTAAATGTTTTAGCAACCACTAAGCTTTAATTGGTGCTTGTGTTAAAAAATGTGCTAACATTTAAATATCTTACGAAAAAACAGTACAACATGACCTTTAACTTCAATAATAATCAAATAAACACATTTTTGACCATGTCGAATATTAAAAACGTTGTAAGGTTATAATTTGTGAGCTGTCGCAATATATTGTAAAGGTGTTTCCAGTTAACTGTAAGGTTGTCTTTGAAAAATAAGACAACCTTACAGTTTTCATTCGCCTTGTTTCCTTGCCATTGTCTGTATGTATTTGTCATCTTATAGAAAATGTGTTACTATCATGTTACAGTTGTCTATAATTAAACTATCTGACACACAAAGAGTTTTCATGATATGCTGATATGGAATAATGCAGTACTGTACTGCTACAAAGTATTTCTAGTATCTAAATGTGGTTTCCATGGACAAACTACAATGCTAAAATGCTCTTATATAAACAAAGTAATTGAACCCTATTAATATAACGTTGTGAAAAGATAATGGTACTCTGAAATGGGCCATTTTACATAATGACTCCTTTTACTTTTGTACTTTAAGTACCTTTTGATGCTTGTACGTTTACTCAAGTTACATTTTGAAATCAGGACTTTGCTTGTCGTGGGGTATTTTTAGACCATAGTAGACCAATTTCATTGCGGGCCACATTCGCATTATGGTTGCACTCAAAGGGCCGGTTGTAACTTTAAGACTATATAAAAATACATATAATATTTAACATATAAAATAATGTATTATATTACATTATTGCTCTGCATTGGATTATTATCGGATAGGGTAATACCTTCATAATTAACTACGTCTGAAAGCAGAAGTCTAGGGCAAATAATTGCAAGTCTCTTCAGTGAGAATGTCACAAAATGATTTAAAAAGAAAAGCCACATTCTGGAAAAAAAGTCAAAATCAAAGTGACATTTTGAAAAAAAAGTGACATTTAAAAAAAGAAAAGTCAAATTCTGAGAGAAAAGTCAAATTCCAGATGCATTGTGGGACATGTAGTTTATGGGCAACGTGCCTCTGTAAAGTAGCATGTAACCGTATAATAAAATCATTTTTTGCAAGCTCTTGTGGGGCCACATAAAATGAAGTCGCGGGCCGGATTTGGCCCCCGGGCCTTGAGTTTGACACCCCTGATGTATAGGTTTTAATCACCAGAGATAACATTTTACCATGTAACTGACTCCTCGTACCTCACACTCGCTACACTCTGCAGATCAACTTCTTAGCTCGGCTTCTTCTAATTTCGAAGAGTGGAGTTTTCACACAGGTAGAAAAGATCAACACACTCAGTAGACCGTTACTCAAAAGACTTTACCCTGTTTGTCTCTAACTTTATTTCTTACATATTTGACTGTTCTCTAGCATGCCGCTTCTGGTGGCGAGGCTATGATCACAATCCTGAAGAGATCCCTGTCCTCAATCACCTACAGCTACCTGAACAAAGCAACGGCAAATTGTGTAGGTTGGTCCTCCATATTTCATAGGTGGTGGAGGTGTAGCATCACCAAATATGTATTATTGAGAAGAAGATCATGACGTGACAGTCGTTTTCAGAACCATTTCTGGTCTCCATTCTTCCAGTCTATGGGAAATTGTGCTGGCCAACCCTAGCACAATATGTTATATGTTTTAGAATCTACTAGGATCTAGTTAGTGTTGTGTTGTACCCACTGCATTCAGAAATTAGCTCAAATTAAAAACACTTCTTACTATACAGTACAATATATAACCTTATGTCTTCAGTAATAATCAAATTAACACATTTCTGACAATATCAAAAAACATCATAACATTTATGAAAAGGTTAAAGTGTATGGAAGAGCTGATGCACTATATTGCATTACATGTTTGTGTTTGAAAGATGTATAATATATAAATTATTTTTTTAATTGTGCATTTAGTTATCATACAATTGGCTTTTACATTCACCTTGTTTCCTTGCCATTGAATTGTCCGAATGCATTTGCAATGGAATAGAATGGTAGACTGGATGTTCTCACATTTAACAATAAAAGGTTTGTGTATATGTAATGATGAAGTACTGGGACACATCCCCTTTTTACCCAACTGTAAAACCTGCTCATACATGTTTAGCATTCCCACATCTGATATTGTATTTACCGATTGGATACACCCAAAAGGTGTATGTATAAAAGAGGAATCAGTGGTTGTTACTTTCATCATTCATGTCAGTTCAAAGGAATTCAGAACAGGTAAGAGAGATGCTTATGAAATTGAAAATTCACATTCAAAATCTTTCCCAATCATTGCTGAGGATGTATTTTATAACTCTCTCCTCAACAGAATTCTTCTTCTTTTTCACAGTCAAAATGGTGAATTATAAAGTGACTGTTTCCACTTCCGGACTTCTCAATAGCACAACTATGAACAACATCTTTATTAAGCTGGTGGGCACAGATGGGGAAAGTGATCGCACATGGCTCTACAACTTCACCGGGCCATTAGCTTTCACCGCTGGACAAGTAAGTCAGACATACTCTCTAAAAATATAACACTGTTACTGAACTTTGCAATGCTTATAGTTTTGGGATTATATAGGGATATTACCTATCGATTTGGTTAAGCTGATGTGAGCAAAGCTAACTGACTCAAAACATGTTAATTCTGTCATTACTCCAGGCTTCCAGTTTCAACATGTCCTGTCGTGTCTCTATTGGAAAGCTGATTCTGATAGAGCTCGACAAACAGCGTCTCCCACTGTTCCCTGAAGACGATTGGTTCCCTGCGAAGGTTGAAGTGGAATCTCCTGAGGGAGATACTTACAACTTTCCCATCTACCGCTGGATCATAGACAGCGAGGTCAAACGCTTCAGAGAAGGAACAGGTATTTGGCCATTTGCTTGTCTGACATCTGGTACAATGTTCACAGACGAATGAATACACGTTCTGCAAGCCATACTATAAGGAGGTCGGAGTACATTTGTGACAAAATACTGTACATATCAACAGTTTGGAACCTGTGATTCCTTCCTTAAGCTCTGAGAGTGTTTGAAGACATCCATCATCTTGGCAGGTACAGTCGGGAGCAGGCGCTGAAACAGCGAGAGAAAGACTATCGGTGAGCGCCACTCAGAGGTTGTACACATTTTAACTTCATGCATCCCGAAATCTTTTTAAAAATGTGACATTTGCAAAGCTTTATGTAGCCTAATGTAATAAAGCTCAATATGTTGTAATATTGAATACTTGTCAAGTGCCTGTGTGCTCTAAATGACTATCTAGACTGTCAACAGTTCCTCACCTCTCCGCTTCTCTCTATTACTCCCAGCTGGTATGTGTATGCAGAGGGAATACCCCACAACATGAAGGTAGAAGGTCCTCTTTCTCTGCCTTGTGAGGTCCGCTTCTCCTTCACTAAGTCCACAGAGTTTGGATTCACAGCATTAACTGGGTGAGGTCCTGAAATGATGTCAGATATCATAGTATCAATATAACTTTGTAGCTGCCTCAAATCAATGTAGGGTATCTGATAAAGTTACTAATTGCGTTCATTTTCTAGGCTGGCTGAGTTGGGACTAAAGGGACTCTCTGATTCCAAGAAGAACTGGACTCATTTGGATGATCTCAACCGTGTGTTCTGCGACAAGCGGACTGACATATCAGGTACAATCTCATACTGTATGCTTAAATAAAAATCACTGCAGTTATTATTCCTGAGATAATACATTAGATTCTACTGAAATCCTGAAAACGTATCTAATAATGTCGTCGACACGTTTGCTTTACCTTTAATTTACTTTGCAACTGAATTAATACAAAGAAGACTTTTTACTGATAACTGATTTTAAAACAATTATAACTCAGGTGTAACACAATGTTTCCCATTTACCAATTTCAGAAGCAAAGTACAGTTAAGCTGAACACAGTGCTACTGCAGTCTCAGTTTCTAGGCCAAAGTCTGAAACACAATAAAATCAAAACTGTTTGTTTTTTCAGAATATGTACAGGAACATTGGAAGGAGGACACTTTCTTTGGCTACCAATACCTAAATGGTGTCAACCCCATGTTGATCCGACGTTGTACAGCTCTGCCCGAAAACTTTCCTGTCACTGATGAGATGCTCTTCCCTGATGGTCAGAGTAGTTTGGCAGATGAAATGAAGGTGATTATCTTTACCAGAATTGAGTTTAGAACCATGTTTTGAATTTCGAATGACATTTTGTTCTTCACATGTTTGGTTGTGTGTTATATCCACACTGTGTGCATGTGGGTCCCATCATATCTCATCCTCACTCAAATTTAAAACAGAATGGCAACATATTCCTGTTAGACTACAAACGTTTTGATGGACTGAAAGCAAACATTGTCCATGGGAAGCAGCAGTACTTGATGGCTCCGCTTGTCCTGCTCCAGAAAACACCTGATGATAAGCTGATGCCGATAGCCATTCAGGTGAGATTAGCACTAAAATATAGCTAACATGTAAATTGATGTTAAATTGTGATTCATCTTCTAGGATGGGCAGCGATACGATACAATAATTGTCATATGTAGAGAGAAGGCAGAAAACCATTAGTAACTTTGAGTATTTTAATTGTAATTGCCAGCCAGCTATTCTCTTTTCCTTTGTAAGAAAATTGATACATTAGATATTCAAGCATTGGTGTAAGACTTTAAGAGGAAACTAGGGCTTTTGTTCTGAAGTATACCCGCAGTCTGATCTGGGGTTCAATGGAAGTGGTATCAAACTGAAAATCACATGTAAATACAACCTATACTAAATGGGGCCAATATACAAAAACATTTTTAAACATGATGGACCAATACTGGCACTGGATCATATTGAAAGAACTGCACCGCTATTTCTCCCCGTACAGGTGAGGCAGACTCCAGCAGATGACAACCCCATCTTCCTTCCTACTGACTCTGAGTACGACTGGTTAACAGCCAAGATATTTGTGAGAAGTGCAGATTTCAGCGAGCATGAACTAAATGTTCACCTGCTGCACACTCATCTGCTGGCTGAGGTTTATGCTGTGTCACTGCTGCGCAACGTGCCCATGGTGCATCCACTCTACAAGGTAAATGAAGGGGAGAAAACTAAACTTACTGTAGTTGGGTCTTTTTGTCATAGTTTTTTCAACTTTTTGCCAATATTTCAGTCTTCTCTTTTTGCAAAAAAAAATTGTAAAGTAGCATCAATGTGTCTAAAATAGTTTGAATATAGTTATATATATATACTATATATATATATATATATATATTACAAACAGTGTCCCCTGTCTCCCTCAGCTCCTCATACCTCACACTCGCTACACTATGCAGATCAACTTCTTAGCTCGACTTGCTCTAATATCTCCAAGTGGATTTTTCACAAAGGTACGTCAAGACCAACACGCTCAATACACCATTAACAGTACTACCTTCTTCTATACCATGTACATTATATATTTCTAAGGGTATTCCTTTTATATTTGACTCTTTTCTAGTTTGCAGCATCTGGTGGCGAGGCGATGGGCACAATCCTGAAGAGATCCTTGTCCTCAATGACCTACAGCTCCCTCTGCATGCCGGAAGACATTGCTGAGCGTGGGATGGAGGATGTGCCGAACTACTACTACAGGGATGACGGACTGAAGCTTTGGGATATCATTCAGAGGTAGGCTACAGTATGCATTTCCATTCTTCAGCTTGATTATAATTGTATGATGTTGGTGCAAATATTGTTATGTCTATCTTCTAAACAACTAAGGTGCCGTTTACACGAGGACAAAACGGTTGTATCCGCTACTTTTCTCTTTCGTATAGCCCGTTCGTTCACGCGAGGCCGACACGTAAACGTGGAAACGGACCCCGCAAACGATAACGGGTCCCAAGGTGGATAGATCTGCAAACGGAACCCTCTGGGGGGGGGGCACACGGCTCCGTGTGTACGCCCTATACGATCATTTCCTGATAATATGAAATACCCCTGCCTCCCTCTCCCCACGTCTCCTGCTCAGAGATCAGCTGCTGGGCTGTCAGAAGAGGGGGAGGAAAGAGAGGCTCCGTGTTTTATTCTTATATTATTATATAGAGTCATTATGAATTTGTTTTAAAGCTCAATAAATAACAAAGAAGACCTCTGACCGGCACTTTTCTAATTGTGTCCGGAAGATTTAAACTTTAACGGACATGTTGACAGGCAGAAAAAAAATGTTAACGGAAACTCTGCGCATTGTTCCCTCGTTCCTTGGAAGAGGCGGAGAGGTGGGTGTTTTTCATCTGCTGGTGGACTACCGGAGAGATTTACAGCAGGAGCAAACGCTGTCCACCGCAGAGAATAAACAGAAGGGCAACCATGGCAACCATGCTCCGGGGTCTTCTTCGCTGCTTTTGGTGTATTTTGTGGCGGCAGCAGCGCCACTTACAGGCCCGGCATATGTGCTATAGCATTTCCAGCAAGACGAGCGGTCTCCTGTGAACGGACACGTTAATTGAGCCGAATGTGTGTGAACGGAAGACTTTTTTGAAAACGAATTTGGTGTGTAAACGCAACCGTACCCGTTTCGTCCTCGTGTAAATGGGGCCTACGCCAGTGAGCATGTATCCGAAAATGTCAAACTATCCCTTTAATGTTGCATGATCCACTGTGTCCAAAATTGACCCACATTTGGCCACTAATTCGTTTTCTATAATAGTGTCTGCATTGTGTATAAAGAGTATAATTAAACTACAATAGTGTTTGTAAAAATTATAAATGCTCTGCAAGGTTTGTGGAGGGAGTGCTCAGCTTCTACTACAAGAGTGATGAGGAGGTCCAGAAAGACTCTGAACTACAGAAGTGGATTTCTGACATTTTTGAATGGATTCCTTTCACAAGAAAACACAGGTAGGCTTTGGAAAAAATTAAATGCTGATACACTCCCACATTTCACTAATAAAACAAATTCACCTATTTCAATTTATTCCGGTAACACTGTTTATTTCCACTGATTTTCAGGAATTCCCCAGAGCTTTACCTCTGTGGCTGAGTTGGTCAAGTTTGTCACCATGGTGATCTTCACTGGCTCAGGACAGCACTCAGCTGTGAACACTGGACAGGTGAAGCCTTTTAATTTACTTAGATTATCCGTTATACAGTTGCTATTGTAAAGATTGTCAACCCTTCCAAGAGTTGCTGCCTTTATATGGTGTTTGAATTGTTTGTGTGTCCCTGTGATATTGTTGGTGGAGAATATATTTTGTTAGGTTAACCCAGTGGTTCTCAAACTTTTTCTGTCATGCCCCCCCAACACAAATAGTCAGGCTCAGTGGCAGCGCCAGAGATTTATTTTGGGGTGCTGTGGGGTAGCTTGACGTTTCATAGAGGGTGCTCAAACATTTAGGGTTTCCCATTAATGTACCGGTCGCTACAGTGGAATTTTCTACTGCAACATTCCCCACGCATATACACAATGTACCCGCGACTGTTACAATGAAGGCTCGATAATCAGCTCACGGCATATAGGTGTAAGCAGGGATTAAGTACTATTTGTATAGGTGGTGTGTGGACCTTACATAGGGGGGTCCGGGGGCAAGCTCCCCCGGGAAGATTTTTAAATATTGAAGTTAAAAGCGTCAATCTGGTGCACTTTGAGAGCAAATTGAAGAGATCTATGGATACATCTCTCAACACCCATTTGAAACAGAACTGGAAATAGATTTACTATTTCTTTATGGATATTTTACAAATCACCCTTTTAAACGTTATTCTTTTTTTACTGTCATATAGTATTTCATACCTGTTTTTCATTGATTCTCTTATTTTTTTATAACTATAATGATCATATAAACGTGTGCCTCGGAAATAATTGTTTACATTAATGGTGACCAAAACGTTTGAGACCCACTGAGATAACACTGAGAGAGTCCTTTAGCTCACTGAGTCTCTCAGTCTGACAGGAGAGGACTCTCCTCCACTTTGTTGTTGAAAAAACTCCTTACAGTATATCCGTTAGCGTAGCTCGCTAGCACCAGAAGCTAACAACTACGATCTCCGGTACCGGTGCGCTCTCTCTCTCTCTCTCTCTCTCGCTCGCGCACGCACACAAAATGGCTCGTTCCACACACACACAGAGCCGAGCTTTAATGAAACACAGAGACCCAGACGTAATAGTACTGTACTGTATCATATTATTTTCAATCAATATTTTTTGAAAATATGATTTTTTTTTTTTTTATCTTTTTTTTTTTTTTAATAACCATTTTCCCCCCTGGTCTCTCGCACCCCCCCTGTCATAACTCTGCGCCCCCCTGGGTTAACCCAGTGGTTCTCAAAGCGGGGGGCGCAGAGGCATGACATGGCGAGAGACCAGGAGGAAAGATTGTTATACAGTACACTGAACAAAAATACGCAACACTTTTGTTTTTGCTCCCATTTTTCATGAGATGAACTCAAAGATCTAAAACATTTTCTATATACACAAAATAACCATTTCTCTCAAATATTGTTCACAAATCTGAAAAAATCTGTGATAGTGAGCACTTCTCCTTTGCCGAGATAATCCATCCAACCTCACAGGTGTGGCATATCAAGATGCTGATTAGACAGCATGATTATTGCACAGGTGTGCCGTAGGCTGGCCACAATAAAAGGCCACTCTGAAACGTGCATTTTTGCTTTATTGGGGGGGTCTGGGGGGGTCCGAAAACCAGTCAGTATCTGGTGTGAGGGTTAGGGTTAGGGTTAGGGTAATGTTGTGAATTGAGTGGCCCATGGTGGTGGTGGTGTTATGGTATGGGCAGGCGTATGTTATGGACGACGAACACAGGCCACTCGATTCACAACATTACCCTAACCCTAACACTAATCCTACCCCGACACTACTCGGGTTTAGTTTTAGGGTGGCCACCCAGCGCTGAAACTCCCTCATGTGTAAGCGTCCCAGTCGTACGACCAGGATGGCTGACCCATGAGCCCCAGCAATCGCAGGCATGATCTGAAGAGAACATGTTTGCGCAGCTGGAAAAGAGCGAGACAAGCTCTGAAAGCTTTCACTCTTTCCGCTGACAAGCGAGCTGAAAAGGGCACAGAGTTCAGGCGTAAACCCAGGAAGAGTAGTCTGCGTGGGCACAACATGCTCTTCTCTGTGTTTATTATGAAACCCAGGTTGAGCAGGTGCTTTACGAGGACATTTGTCTGCGTAACAGCCTCCTGCTCCGACTGTGCGAGAAGCAGCCAGTCGTCCAGGTAGGTCGCCAGGCGAATACCATGTTGTCTTAACGGGGCTATCGCGGCTTCCGTACATCGTACAAACACCCTTGGACTGAGAGACAGACTGAAGGGGAGTACTCTGTATTCATAACAGATCCCCTGAAATGCGAATCTCAGATATTTCCTGTGTGGGTAATATACTGGGACGCATCTTTCAGGTCGACTGATGTAAACCAGTCGTTTTGTCGCACGAGCGGCAGCAGAGATGTGTGAGTGAGCATTCTGAACTTATATCTTTTTAGATATTTGTTCAGAGCCCTCAAATCAAGTATTGGCCGAATTCCGTTCCCTCCCCGTTTGGGAACGAGGAAGTACTTGGAATAGAAGCCGCCCTGACTCTGCTCGGCGGGTACAATAGATATAGCCCTCTTTTCTAGGATTGAGAGAATCTCTCTCTCCAGAATGTGGGCTGACTCTCCTCGGGCCTGCGAATGCAGAATGCCCGAGAAGCGAGGGGGGGTGACAGCGAATTGGAGTCTGTAGCCCCATGTTACTGTCTTGAAAACCCAAGCAGATGATGTGAGCATCTTCCACTGCATGCTCCTTAGAGCTAGTGGAGATGTCACATCTCTTCCCCTCTGAGTCTCTATTTGTTGTGTTATGGGGCCCTCTAGAGTCTGAACACAGTGGTGCCCCTTTTCGACAATCCCCACCGACACTGCGCATGCGTGTGGCGGTGGTGTCTTCACAACCCCAGCCGGCACTGCGCATGTGCGTGACGGTGGTGCCCTTAAAGCCCCAGCCGGCACTGCGCATGCGCGTGACGGTGGTTCCCTTAAAGCCCCGGCCGGCACTGCGCATGCGCGTGGCGGTGGTGCCTTCACAGACCCGCCTGTAATCCGCCTTTTTGAGAGATACCGTAGCTGCTCTCAGAAGGGGGACAGTTGACAGGCTGTTTATTGGTTTTATTGTTTTTCTTTTCATTTTTTTGAGCTGCGCCCTCGGCCTGAAGCCGGCAAATGTTTTATGACAGAAAAATCAACCAATGTGTGACATGTTTTTGTGCGGACTTGAGGATGGTGTTGAGGCATCTCTCGAGGCGGCGGGAACACATTTAGAGCTGGGGAACCGTGGACTTCCAGCTCTGTCACAGAGGGGAGAAGGAGGGGCTGTCACGCCGCTCGCTTCTTCTTCCTCGACTGCTGGCCGAAATTCTGGGTTGGCTGCGCCTGAGCTGCAGCCGGAACCGGAGATTTTCTAGGCCAGCTCGCCCTTGTCTCCAGCCTGGGCTGGGGACTCAGGGCGGGCTGCGACCTCTGCATCTTCGGTGCTTTAAACCGAGCAGGGTTCGAGGCAGCTTGGGCGAAGGACTGCTGCTGCGAAGGACTGCTGCTGCGAAGGACTGCTGCTGCGAAGGACTGCTGCTGCGAAGGACTGCTGCTGCGAAGGCAGCGGCTGGACCCTTCGAGGGAGGCAGAGGTGGAGTGCCTCGTACTCCTTCTTTTTCGACTCACACCTCCTTTGCATGGAGGCGAGAGCGGAGCCGAAAATTCCCTCGGGAACGATGGGAATATCCAGCACATCCTCCTTTTCCCGGTCTGGGAGGTTGGTGAGGTTGAGCCATCTCGCTCTTTCCTGCACCACCACGATCCCCATTGCCTTGCCCGTGGCCTGGACGGCGCAGCGTTGGACACGGAGACAAATGTCCGTGACCGCTGCCATCTTGTCCAGAGTGGCTGCCCCCGGGTTACCCGACAGGTCCTCGCAGAGCTCCGCTTGGTAAGCGGTTAGCAGCGAGGACACATTCAGGGCCCTGGCGGACAACGCTGCAGCTTTGTAGGACCGTTCAGTCATTGTCGACTGAAATCGGTCCGACTTTGCTGGCAGCGTGGGGTTCCTGCTTGGTGACGGGCCCATCCTCGGTAGGAGGTGGGCCGCTACCAGCGGTTCCATGGGCGGTATGCGGAGCAGACCGAGCTTCTCCATTCCGTCACAGTCTAGGGAGGAGGCACCCTGGATTGGGACCTTGTTGCTGAAGGGCCGGTCTCTCCACGAGACCGACACCTCATCCAACATCTCCAGCAAGACCGGAAGGAGTTGCCTCTTCGTCCGCGCTGCTTGGGGAAAATGTTTCCCTTCGTAGCGGGACCTGGAGGTCTCCTTGGCCATTTCAGGCCACGGGATGTCGAGTCTGGCCGCAGCGCGTTTACACACGGCCTGCAGGTCCATGGTCAGACAGGGCGAAGCTGGTGTGCTATCGCCCGGGAGAGCAGCCTGAGCCGATGACATGAAGGTGTCCTCTTCCTGTTCATCCGACTCGGACAGGAGGAAAGCCAAGGCGTCCTCTTCGTCCTCATCGCCTCTTCGTCCTCATCGTAGTCCAGCTCGAGGACATCCTCTGCGGGTGAGACCATGGTGAGGTCTAACCGGGAGCCCCAGCTCGGTAAAGCGTGGGGTCCCGTTCCCGCGTGTCTTGCCGTCACCGGGTCCGGGCCTGCTAGGGCGCGGGATTCCGGTTCTGTAGCCATCGCAGATAATGAGCCCCCGATCGACACGGAGAGGGGTTCACTCTCTGCGGCGGACGCCCCCGTGTCTTGACTGCCGGCCGGCGGGTCAGTGGACATGGGGGGGTCCTGCTCCGACAGGCTAGCTTGGCGTGCTAGCCGTCGGCGGAGGCTCTTCACGGTGAAGCGGACACAATGTCCGCACGAGCCGGGGTTGTCGATAGCGCCTCGGGCGTGTTCCAGCTCGAGGCAGGACGAGCAGACCTGGTGTGTGTCTGCGCCCGAGATCTTCAACCCGCAGCCGCAGAGTCGAGCCACCGAGTCGAGCCACCGAGTCGAGCCACCGAGTCCCTGACTTTTCTGGTGTGATGGAGAGAGGCGTCCATCTTGTTCGCCTCGTGGCGTGGAGAGGGCCCGCTCTCAACAGGTAAGATGGGAGAAAAAAGATGTTACCACCCTGTCCTTAATCCGGAGAAAAGGACGGTGTGGGTCTTTTATTCCCGGAGAATACTGACTGGTGTGACAGTATGCTCCTTTAATCCTTTCTTCCTCCGTGGAGAAGAGAAAAGAAAAAACGTCCTCGCTACCGTGGTGTCGATAGTGAGGGAGCGAGCTAGCAACAGGTGTGTTGCTAGCTTAAAAAAAAAATCAGACCTACTGTGAGGGAAATATTTTGTTGTGTGTTTGTACCAAAAAGCATTTTGTGTTTCACATAGGTCTGCCATAACTTAGAGAAGGGGGTTAAAGGTTAAAGGGTTAAAGGTTCCGCTTTCCTGTTGGGGGACTGTGACTAACTGCCAGAGGACTTTAACAGACTGTCTTTGTCTCTGAATCCAGGTTCTTGTGATTATCGATCAGAAGACGCGCGAAATAGAGGCTCCTCCTTGATTATCTGTGTAGATTTGCGCTGTGTTTCTGTGTAATCTTCAGTGTTGGCTGGGGAATCACATGATGAAGTCGTGTGAGAACCCTGCCAATGCTCCCGGCCGTGGCTCTCAATAAACTCAGGTGTTTGATATAAAGCGGACTCCAGCCTCCATTCCTTCCATCAACATTGCTGAAAAGAAAATCTCTCTCACAGATTGGCGTCACGGACAGGCACCTTCAGATCTTTCAGACATTGGTGAGTACATTTCTATTTTGAGATTGACTCGCCAGCGTTTGAGATCAACGGTGTATTAAAATTACCTGAGAGAACTGAGCTGCTGCATTTTTTTTGGGTTTCTCTACTCATTTACATCTGGAGGCTAATCTATAACCTCAGGAATCGGTGTCAAGGGGATATTGTCCTGGCCGATTTCCCCGTGTTTGTTGCTGGGACAGGTGTCTACGAGCAAACGCGGCTTATGTGAAAACTATGAGAATATTTGGGGCTAATGATAACCTAGGAATATCGAATTTCATCGATCTCCTCTGTGTGTGCTTCTTGGAATTAACTCACCAGGCAATTACACACAACAAATATTCAGAGAAACTTTTGAGAGATGCACCAGCAAAGTGGATTTTCTGAATTAGAAGCAATGTCGCAAGATTTGTATTTAAACAAATCGCCGAATTTAGGCTGTGTTTGCGCAAGATTTGTATTTAAACAAATCGCCGAATTTAGGAGTTTTCAGAGGATAAATAGCATTTCTGCGGAGGTGCCGATTCTCCGCCCCCTGGGGAGAGCTGCACGTAGAAAAAAGGAGCATACAGCATTATCCGCGATTATTGACGCTTTTGAACTAAAGAAAGTGCCCAATGTGTGGTTTGAGAATGTTGTATGAATTGCTGAATTTGGCTGTGTTTGCAGATACACGAGAATTATGAGGATAGAGGGCTCATAATTAGTGGCCCCTCTGAAAGTCTCTCTAATTCGGATTAAAATAGGCTGGAAGAGTTTTTGTCAGGCTGAGTTGTTGAGAGTTTTTATGTTTGTTTGTCTAACTGCAGTGTTTGTTTGTATAATTGTTTCGTGTTTGTTTGTCTACCCGCCGTCTTGTGCATGCGTTGTAACAACTCATAATGAATCAGTCCACAGCCAGGGTAAAATGAACTAAAACTTCAGTTATTTCACCAAAATTAAATGACTTGAGAGAAATAAAACAATAATGTAAAGATGAAAAGCTCAAACAGCTCAATGTTGTATTATTTGTTTCATTTATTCTTAAATCTATGTATTATATGGTAATAATGAATAATAAAAAAAAACGTAATGTATTGAACACATTCCAAAACAAAGAAGATAAGACAGAACCAGACTCAGACATGAGGACTGGCTTAGCTATAGCCAGTTGAGAAGCACTTGAGGTGCTTGGCTCTGTGAGGCCTGATGTACTTATAGGGTTCTGTTTTCTTCAAGGTTGTGTCTTCCTAGTCGAATGTACTTAATGTAAGTCGCTTTGGATAAAAGCGTCAGCTAACTGCAATGTAGTCAGACAGTAATTGAAACTTTTGCGCTGTTGCTGCAAAATGAAAACCTTGTTGATTGTCTGTTTCCAACTGGCCACTGGAATCAGATAATTGATATACGTTGAAGTTCAATTACAGTTTAAATATAGTTTAACATTCTTTATTAAACTGTTTCAAATTATTTCTAGTACAATTGGTCTATACAGACATTACTACAATCCTAATAGTTGTCAAATACTGAGCTTATGAACAATAGAGTAAAGGTCGCTGGTTAAGCCAGGATCAATATACTTGTTGAGGTTTATTGTGCACATAATAAATGTGTTTAAACGAATTGAGCAATTTTTTAAGGAGTATAATGTTGCAATTTTTAACATAAGTAATTGCAGTTCAAAGGTAGATGTTTTTTTTCTCCTTCTCTCGTTCACGAGCACACAAAAATAAATCATAAACATTTCCAAATCCGAACAGACAGAGAAGTAAACTAAACTATTTTGCTCTTCATTTTTAAATGGGATTTTCCGCTACATAACAGAAGACTTAATACAGGACTTAAAGAACGTTTTAAAGACAAGTCATGGAGAGGTTTGCATTTTGGACGGAATCTCCCCTTTCCTCTGCTCCTAAAATCCTGCACCCGAGGTCAATCACAGGCGTGACCTTTGGAGGGGCAGAGAATCTGAGCAAGACCACAGAGCGACCATTGGGGGTTTTATGGCCTAAAGGCACAAAAAGGAACATCTGGCTACCCCCAACCAAACAAACACACACACACACACACACACACACACACACACACACACACACACACACACACACACACACATCACACACACACACACACACACACACACACACACACACACACACACACACACACACACACACACACACACACACACACACACACACACACACACACACACACACACACACACACGTGTAAGTGATTTACAGTTACTAAATCAGCCTACTATCACCTAAAGAATATATCTAGGATTGAAAGACTAATGTCACAGCAGGATTTGAAAAAAAAAAAAAACAAAAAAAAAAAAACTTGTCCATGCTTTTATCTTCAGTAGACTGGACACTGCAATGGTGTCTTCACAGGTCTCACAAAAAAATATATATTAGAAAGCTGCAGCAGATTCAGAACGCTGCTGCTCGAGTCCTCACTAACACTAAGAAAGTGGATCACATCACTCCTGTTATCAAGTCTTTACACTGGCTTCCTGTGTGTCAAAGAATAGATTTCAAAATACTGCTGCTGGTTTATAAAGCACTGAATGGTTTAGGCCCAAAATACATTTCTGACCTCCTGCTAAATTATGAACCATCCAGATCTCTCAGGTCTTCAGGGACTGGTCAGCTTTCTGTCCCCAGAGTCAGAACTAAACATGGAGAAGCAGCGTTCAGTTATTATGCTTTTAATTGAACTAGTCATATCTTAGACCGCACTGTAACTTTTATCCATGTAACTTCTCCTTTTTAATGTTAAATTGAA